>NW_012103354.1:2485966-2491989 GCF_000951045.1 Mandrillus leucophaeus
TGCCATCCATGTAAGATGTAATTTGCTCCTCCTTGCCTTCCACCATGATTGTGAGGCCTCCCCAGCCATGTGGAACTGTAAGTCCATTAAACCTCTTTTTCTTCCCAGTCTTGAGTATGTCTTTATCAGCAAGGTGAAAATGGACTATTGCAGTGATTAAGCTAGAACTAGAACACAGACAATAAATTTCCACCTACCACAGGCTCTTAACTGGCTTTCTCTAATGCTTGACACAGAATAGGTAGGCAATACATACATAGAAACAACAATATCAATAAAACAAAACAACTAGATGAAGCGAGAGTCAACTGTCTTCCAAGGTTTCACAGGTCTTGAATCTGGCCATGTTCGACTTAATAAGACAGATTCCCTACTACTGCTCTACACAAATTGGCCACTCTGGGCAACCCAAGTTCCCTGTAACCAAGGTGGGCTTTTTTACATCCAACTAATTGCCCCTACCTTTTCCTTGATTTACAATGCCATTTCTATTCTCTGTGTTTTCCAATTTATACTAATTATCCAAGGTCTTAAGCATACTAGTCCACGAAACCTTGGTTTATTTTCCACTAGTTTACATTAACATCTAATATGCTTTTATTTCTTTAAAAGAAAAATTGATGCTCTTATATTGTATTGTATTTATTTAATTGTCCTTGAGTTGTCAAGTGTTTTTTCTTCTCAACTGGACTATGCTGCCATTTTGGGGTTTCATATTCTTTTTATGAAAACATTAATGAAAAAAAATATGGGCTCTGGAATGAGAAGATCCAAGCTTAGATTCCGGCTTCATGCTTTATCAACTTTGGGTTGACAGGTTATTGTTTAGTCACTCTAAGCCCTCAGTTTCCTTTTTGGTAAAATAGTCCACCATTTTGGTAAAATGGTTCCACCTCACAAGGATGTTTTAGGGATGATATGAGTGCAATATGCAAAACTTGTCTTACACCTTTGCACCTTCAAAATTCTCAATAAATATTGGATTTCTTTATTTTCTTCTGCTTAACACCTTAGTACCTATGCAACTATTGGGATCACGATAGGAGCTGCCACATGCTCTGTGGGAAAAAAAGCAGAAAAGAATGTAATTCGTTATGAATTTCTATACCAAAGATTTCTGTTTGTTTGTTTTTCCATTTGCAATACCCTACTGTGACTCACCTGATTTTCTGAAATGTCCTTCTTAATCAAAGTGTTTCGTGGACTGCAATTTTGCAAATTAAAGTGGATTAAAATTAGTTTTGTCAGAAAATTTCATGACATCCTCAAGCCCCACCTGGAAATAATTGGAGACACCCTGGGGTATCACAGACTTGGTCTCAGGAATCACCACTCTCTATGTTGCCTCACTTGTGTGTTTATGAGAACTAAATTGACAGCAGCAGTTCATTAGGAGAGCGTGATTGAATGTGCATGGTTTGCTGATAAACTTGCAAGCACTTAGAGAACCATGAAAAATGCCTTCTCCCTTACCAAAAAGTTGAACATAAAAGGTCAAAGTGGATGTGTGCATACATTTGTGTTTCATAAAAATGAATTAGAAATAAGATGATCCAGATATCCAGTTCTAATGAGAAATTCGTCAATGTTAGGAAAGGTATTTAGAGATTGCTTTGATATTTTACATCTTTTTCTAATATGCTACCTAAGATGTATGCAATTCAAAAGAAGGAAGCAATGAGAAAAAGAGTGTAGAGGGAAGGAGCAATATAAACTCTCAGCACTGTATCTATTTAGTATTCACTAAGCGGCCATGAATAAAGAAGAAAATCCCTCCTCAGTATTTAACTACTTGGGGTGGGTCATAGAAAGTGGCAATTCGGCCCGAGTTGAACAGGTGCTAATCATGGATTTCTGAGGAAGAGCTATCTCTCGGAAACCCACTGGCATGTACAAAGGGTGAATTTCCGTAACTTTTCTTAATAACATACACCTAGCTGGGCATGATAACTCACACCTGTAATCTCAGTACATTGGAAGGCCTTGGGGGGTGGATCGTTTGAACTCATGACTGCGAGACCAGTCTTGGCAACATGGCAAAACCCTGTCTCTACAAAAAATACAAAAATTAGCTGGGTGTGGTGGCATGCACCCGTAGTCCCAACTACTCGGGAGGCTAAGGTGGGAGGATGGCTTGAGCCTCGGAGGTAGAGGTTGCAGTGAACTGAGATCATGCAATAGGGCACCAGACCTGGTTTAAAAAAGACATATATGCATATATATGTGTATATATATGTGTATAAATATATGTGTTTGTGTGTGTGTGTGTTTATGATGGATAGATAGATAGACAGAGAGAGAGAGAGAGAGAGAGAGAGAGAGAGAGATAGATAGACAGACAGACAGACAGACTTTAGGCTGGGTTTGGTGACTCATGCCTGTAATCCCAGCGCTTTGGGTGGCTGAAGGGGGAAAAGATGGCTTGAAACTAGGAATTCAAGGATCTAGAGATCCACGGCCCTGTCACTGTACTCCAGCATGGGTGACAGAGTAAGACACTGTCTCTAAAAAATTTTTTTTAAAGAAAGAAAATAATTTACAGTTTAACATTGTTTTCTGAGTTTCCTTTTAGTACCATTGTCTTTCCTAGGACTTGCATTTTGAAATATGTCGTCTTGTTTCTCAGCACACCAAGTCAGGGAAGGCACTCTGTAGAATTATTCCAAATTCTTTGAACATTTAAAGGTCATTCTGTGGCTAAGGCTGTGCTCATTAGCAAATGATCTGCACAGTAATTCCTCAGCCCAGAGGGCTCACAACAAGAAGGGACCTCATTAGGAAGTCCACTGACATCCCCTTCCTTTCTCCTTTTCATCTGTTCACTTCTTCCTGAGAAAAGCATGTGCCCCTCCAGATCTGCCTCCTTTGGCCAACGGCCTAAACTCATGGAAGTCAGCCACACAGGAAAGTGGATTCAGCAGCCTCATTTGCAGTCCCCAGGGACTCTTTCAGTACTAATTACAGCAAACGTATCAGGCAGGCATCATGTCCTCTAGCCAGTGATAATGGGTCAAGGGCCAGAGCTTCAGGGACCTTCTCTCTTGCATTTTCTGAAATATTTTTGATCTTAATGTTTTCTCTCTCATCTTCCCCATGAGAACCTTCATGCAAGTTCAAACATAAGGATAAAGTTTAGTTTGAAAAATTCAGTCATTGTAATAGATGCACATAATGAAATGGTTTATGTAATAATATTACTAATAGCTAATATTTATGGACTGCTAAATCACCTTGTCTGTATTCTCTCATCGGACCCTCAAGGCAATTCACAGGTATTACTGGATCTGTTGTTTCAGTTAAGAAAATTGTGACTCATGATTAGAAGTAACTTGTTCAAAACCAGTAAATGGTAAAGTCAGGTCTTAAATCTTAATCTCTGCTATGTCATACCCTGTGCCCCTTCCACCAACTTAGGCTACCAATAGTTAAGAGAATGAATGAATGAACAAAGGAATGGATTGAATATTTATAAGTACAAAATTGACTTTTAAAAGATCCCTGTTATCTAGGGGAAGATCTTACATCCTGAGAGTCTTCCCAGAATTCAGAATGTAGGAATTTTTTGACTGTTTTCTCCTGGGTCATCCTTGCTGCAGATCAGATTTTCTTCTGCTCCTGAGGATAAATATTATTGATTACCTTGACACAAGCAGTAAGTTCTGAATTGGTTCCTACCTGAGTTGCATCCTTTGATAGTGATTTGTTTTTTTCCTCTGTGTTCATTGGCTTTGGTGGGTTTTCCTTTAAGTAAGCAAATTGTAATTATGCTTGGAGGCATTGCTTGATTTCCATTGCCCAGTGCCTCAACCTCTCTTCCAAATAAACCTAATCACAGAAAATCTTAAAGCTAAAATAAATCTGGAGGTAATTTTTTTAAGATCATAAAAAAAGAGTTGGGTTCTAAGGTTTTGGGTGTTTGCTTTTTTTGTTGTTTTGTTTTGTTTTCAAGGTCAGAGAGCTTCAGAGAGCTGACTGTGGGCAAAAGGTCTGAGTGAGGATAGAACAGCATAGACAGAATAAATAATGAGGTGCAAGTCCATTCATTAAGTTATCAGTAAAGCAAATGTAGTAATAGTTAAGGACTAGTTGAGTGACATTGGATAAACCTCTGTCAGTCTGTTTTCCATCTGTTTCATAAGTATTTGAATACCTAACTCATGCTTTCTGGAGGTGAGGTTTAATGGGAGTACACTGTAGAAAAATGCACAGAGAGATGCTAGTCACATTGGATATGGGCAGTAAGTGTTTCCATTTATATAAATACCCATCTATCTACCTGTTTGTTTGCATAATCTGAACCCAGCTACTTTCTCTGAGACTCAATTTCCTCATCTGTAATATGAAGACAGTATTACCTGTCTTGTGGTTTTCACTGTGTTGTTCTACTATTTGGATTCTAAAGGCAGGACATCAACTGAATGACTTGAAATTAGACAGAACTGGCTTTATCAAAAGTACTTTTCTCAGTAATCATGTATGAAAACTTTAACAACCATTTTAAATTCCATGAGATTCTCATTTTCTTTCTATGACACTGGTATTACCAGTCTTGCAGGATTTTTATAAACATTTGAGCCAATGTTGCCAAGAGTCATACATGTGCTACTCTACTCACTTTTACCCTACCATCAATAGTGAAAATCATTATTATTCTAAAATGGGAACCTAGAAAGTTAAGACAAATTAAATTGTAAGTGATCAGTAGTAAGTAATTAGTAAGCTGGGACCTGTAGTCACATAGGAATCCTAAATGCCTGTTTCTTTAACAAGGCTGGAGAATGCTGTGATGGACCTGAATAAAAACAAGACTGCATCTCAAACACAGAGAGGTAACTGAATTCAAGAGAGGTCTACCACTCTCCTAATGCCAGCCTCGTCTTGGCCTCCTCACAACTACAAATGTCAAAGCAAGGCTTATTTACTCTTGTGCTGAAGATGAGTTTACAAGTCAGTTTGAGATGTTGATCCACCGAAGACTCAAGTTGACGCTGTAGGGGTCTGGCACTCTGGTGATCACCTCTGGTCGTGGCCAATTCTGTCGTTTTAGCTCAGTGTTTTCAGGAACATTCCCAACAAACAGACTGTACTATATTGATAGCTTTTTTACACACCTGTCTAGAAGACACCATTAGAACCAATTTCATGATGTCTCTTATCTCTGCCTGCCTTAGTCGCAAGGCCTCTGGTTGTCCACAGAGCCATTAATCTAACTCAAGTTCCCCTCTCTTCCTGATCCCCTAACCCTGTGATTCTCAAAGAGTCATCTTCAGATTAGCAACATCAGCTTTGCCTGGAAACTAGTTAAAATGCACATTCTAAGACCTTACCCAGTCTCACAAAATCCAAAGCTCTGAGTTGGGGTGGAGCTATCTGTGTTTTACATGTCCTCCAGGTGAACGCGACGCACCCTGACATATGACAACCAACGCACAACTCTTCACTGCACCCTTGGGAACTCACAGTCTGTCAGCAGCAAATCTCCACGGCCTTACTTGTCTCCAAATGTTTTCTTCACTGTCTTGCTCTAACTGTAACCTGAATGGACTCTGATGAGGATGCTACTTCATTGTAGCTTTCTCAAGTACTTCAAATATATACTTTCAAGAACTTAGAAAGCATATTTCCATGATAAAATATAGGTCAAGAAAAGCACACAAGTTAAATGCATGACTTAGTGAATTGTTACAAGATGAATACTACCCAGTTCACAGAGAGAACTTTGTAATCACTCCAGAAACTCTTCATACGCCCGGTCCAATTACAAACCCTCTTTCTTACCGTAAGTAACCATTATCCTGACTTTTATAGCAATCACTTTCTTGTGGTTTCTACTTTTATGATCCACATATGCATCCCCAGGCACTGTAATATTTTATTGCCAATTTTTTCTTAATTTGACATATCTTTTAAGTCTGTCTTTTATGTATAGGTTTCTTCTCCATCCCTTTTCTTTCCCTATATTTTATGTGATTAAAAACCCAGGTCATTTGACATATAATCCAATCTGAATTGTGCTGATCACA
>NW_012103354.1:2492039-2498426 GCF_000951045.1 Mandrillus leucophaeus
CTCAGTGTTTTCAGGAACATTCCCAACAAACAGACTGTACTATATTGATAGCTTTTTTACACACCTGTCTAGAAGACACCATTAGAACCAATTTCATGATGTCTCTTATCTCTGCCTGCCTTAGTCGCAAGGCCTCTGGTTGTCCACAGAGCCATTAATCTAACTCAAGTTCCCCTCTCTTCCTGATCCCCTAACCCAGTGATTCTCAAAGAGTCATCTTCAGATTAGCAACATCAGCTTTGCCTGATGTTTAACTAGTTAAAATGCACATTCTAAGACCTTACCCAGTCTCACAAAATCCAAAGCTCTGGGTTGGGGTGGAGCTATCTGTGTTTTACATGTCCTCCAGGTGAACGCGACGCACCCTGACATATGACAACCAACGCACAACTCTTCACTGCACCCTTGGGAACTCACAGTCTGTCAGCAGCAAATCTCCACGGCCTTACTTGTCTCCAAATGTTTTCTTCACTGTCTTGCTCTAACTGTAACCTGAATGGACTCTGATGAGGATGCTACTTCATTGTAGCTTTCTCAAGTACTTCAAATATATACTTTCAAGAACTTAGAAAGCATATTTCCATGATAAAATATAGGTCAAGAAAAGCACACAAGTTAAATGCATGACTTAGTGAATTGTTACAAGATGAATACTACCCAGTTCACAGAGAGAACTTTGTAATCACTCCAGAAACTCTTCATACGCCCGGTCCAATTACAAACCCTCTTTCTTACCGTAAGTAACCATTATCCTGACTTTTATAGCAATCACTTTCTTGTGGTTTCTACTTTTATGATCCACATATGCATCCCCAGGCACTGTAATTTTTTATTGCCAATTTTTTCTTAATTTGACATATCTTTTAAGTCTGTCTTTTATGTATAGGTTTCTTCTCCATCCCTTTTCTTTCCCTATATTTTATGTGATTAAAAACCCAGGTCATTTGACATATAATCCAATCTGAATTGTGCTGATCACATACTCATGATACAGCTCAATGTGTTCTTCTGTCCATCGCAGTTAGGTTAATATCATCATGAAAACTCTTATAGTTTTATCTTTGGGCATTGGGAGCCTCTTCAAGTTGGGCCTTAAATCTTTTTGGACATGATTTTAATGGCCTTCCTTGATATCTTGTCATACCAGAGTGTGAGCTGATATTCCCAGTACATCCTGTACATTTTCTGCACCAGAACTGAGATAACATATTTCTTCCAGCTCTAGTTTTTATTTCTGAGAAACAACTTTCAAGAACACAGCCTTATGTGAGGACTATCCATTGCTGTTGTGACAAAGGGTAAAAAGTGATGACTTACAGAGAAAGAAAATAGATCATCATCAGACTTCTTGAAGACAACACTTTATGCAAGGATAAAAGAGAGTAACACATATACTCAAAGGAAAGATGTAAGCTTCAATAATTTTATATCCAGCAAAACTGGCATTCAGGTATAACAAATACAGACAAGCTGTTATCAACAAGAAAGCACTAAGGGAATATTGTACTCATCTGATCTATTTCTGAGGAATCTAATGGGTAACAAGCTTCAGATAACCAAACAACCAGAAAGACATTAGCATAAGGAGTGGTGTCTTTCCAATTATTTTGGTTGTCTGAAGTTCATTATCTGTAGATTCCTCAGAAAAAATCAGATGAGTACAAAATTTCCTCAGTGTTTTCTTGTTGATAACATTGTATGTATACACAAAGACACACACACATCATACATACACATCATATACACACATACATATGTCACTATATGTGCATCTTCTCTCTATATACTATGATAATATGTAATATATACAGATAATATACATGTGTTTATATATACATGTATATGTATATATACACGGACACATAATATGTATGTGTATGTTTATATGCATGTACATATATGTATGCATATGTGTATATAATGTATATATACATTATATACATAATAAGCATTTACACGCATTTATGCATGTATATATAATGTATAGATATATACATTACATCTAGTGTATGTACCTATATACATATACATGCATGTATGTGTGTATATGTGTGTGTATATATACACAGTTTTTAGTATGGAGAAAAGAAGATACAGATCTTACAGAGAAGAGGTTAATGTAAAGCTTTTTAGTCTTTAAACTGTAGACATCAGTGTGAAGTTGTGAGGTATTTTAGCTTATATAGCTCTTATAAATCATTTATCATTTATTTCTAGACACTCAAAGAACTTTTTCTTATTCTTGAAAGTCCAATCATTTTATTAGAATATACCTTGGTGTTGGTGATTCTTGGTTGATATTTTCAACACATCATTTCTATTTGCTTTGTTTTCAGATTTTGTGTTCCAAATTACAGTTTTCAGGATTTATTCTGTTCCTTTGAGTTGATTTTCTTCCTCATGGAATCCTAGTCTCCATGTGTTCAATTTTCTTTGTCTATTTTCAACAGTTATTGCTTTTTCTTTTCTCCTTTTTATCGATTTCTTTAATTTTTTGAATTTTAAAATTGTCCTCATTTTTATTTTTTACTTTTCATATGGCATTTTGAGTTTATCCACTCTCCTGTTTCTTCTTGCTTGATTTTCAATATTAAAATATTTGTTTTTGTTTCTAATTTTTAAAAATATAATTGTTTATTTTTTATAATTCTAATTTATTTTTGTTTTATGTCTTGTATGACTTGCTAATTAATATCTTTTAGCTTGCTTTGAAACAGTTACAGTGTCGACTGCTTTTATACTTACTTTTCCTGTTTATTTATTTAATTATTTTCCATAATCTGCAAGCATGTTTTTTTTTTTCTTGCCCTCATTCCTCTTATAATATCTTTGTATAGAATTTTACTTTGACATTTTTTGGGTGGCTAAGTTTCATGAGAATCATTTTTCTAAATGTTTTAAATGAAGTAGTGTTCAGGGAGGTGCTCTAACTTCACACAGCTACACCTCTCTCTCTTTTATGAATTTTAAAACATACAGAGCCTTACTGTTGAGCTTCTTCTAATTTTTAACCTTTTATCACTTTGCACTTTGGCCTTTCTCTTTACTTTCGTTCTTGTAACTTCCCAGAAGCCTAGGACAGTTTTGAAAGTTCCCAGGGCCAGGGCTGCACCTACCTTTCGGACTTCCCTAGATAGGACCTCTCCTACTGCAAAGGTACAGATCCCCCCTAGTTTCCTGTGCTGCCCTCTAGTGGATATTTGCTGGCTAATTTTTGTTAATGTTGCCTTATTGGTTGTTTTTCTCCTTCCAAAACAGGTGCCATGAAGCTCTTGTCGCTGTTGGTGTTTTTTCCTTACTCTATTGAATTTTAGCATTTGTGGTGATGCTTTGTCACCTAATATTTTTGTGAATGTTCTCCATTAGTTTTGGGTTGTGTATCCAGTTGTTCTGTGTTTAATGTGGTATTTGGAGAGTTTCAAACTGCTTTTTTGTTTTTTGTTTTTTTCTCACCTCATGATTACCATAGCGTCTTTAAGTGGGATGGACCTCTCTCTTGATTTTTGTTACTGGTTCAAACCATTTATTTTCCCTCCTCCTCCAAAGCCTGAGTTCCTTTAAAGCACATAAGATCAGACCATTCTACTTACTATTCCTTTATTTATTAAATACTAATTTCAAGTCACTTCTTCTCATTCATTAAATATTTTTACCATTAGATCTCTATACACCATTATTCACTATTGCTGCTTTTTTCTTCTTAGAAAGTTCAATATTCACATAAATTATTCATTCAATATTCCAATCTTATGACTCTCTGAATATATTCTATCAGCCTATTATTTCCCAGCTCAGCAACACATGCCCATGATCATATTTGAGACATCATTGATAACCACATCATTTGCAAAATCTTAATTTCAAGTGTAGCACTCTCCTCTCAACACTTTGTCTTTCTATATCACTGATGCTATTACCCCCAACCCAGAAATTCTTTGACCTTACTGAGACCTCCAATCCATTGACAATAATATGTTTCATTGTACATATCTTCATGTGTTTACTATCATCCTTAATATAGAGAACACAGACCACCATTAGTTCACTCTCTTAAATATATCATCTGTTCTCTTTTCCATTCCTCCCATCATTAAACAAGTGTGGTTAAATCCTAATCATGGTTAAATTTCAACCTCTACCTACTGTGTGACAGACTATCACCACTGAACATAACTGGAAAAAGATAGAAAAACAGAACCCTGCTCACTGAGGGAATGTGACATTTGTAAGGAACATTCAGGACTGCCAGATACTTGTACTATACCTCTCTATTTATCTACTCTCTACTGGGGATGTCAAACTCCCCAAGCCCACTTTCTCTCTTCTCTTTCATTTGATGAAGTTAATCACTGTTTCATTGAGGACAAACAAAAACCACTATAATATGTATATGAAAACAACCTCATCTTTCTTCTACCAAATTTAGCTATTTGCATTTATAGCCATATTCACTGCATTCCTCCTGTTACCGTGGATCAAATCTTTCTGCCTCTATCCAAGCTTAACTCCAAATTTAATCACTGGATTCCATCCTCATGGATTGTTCAAGGACTTTGTTCATATAGTTACTTATTTCTACTGCATGGTTATGTCTTTCCTCCCTATTCTTGTTAGCATGCAAATTTGCTTTGCATCTTAAAGGAAGATAAAGGAAAAATATTAATTCAATTAATCCCTTGAGCATCTGTCTTTTTTTCTCTGTGTCCTTTTGTGGGAAATTAAAACATCTGAACACGCACCTCCTCAATCATTGTTTCCATTTTCTCACTTCAATGACTCTCTTATCTATTGCAAGCAGGCTTGGGTCCTATTGTCCGTTGGGTCCTATTGTCCCTTCAAAATAGCATTTTCTGCAATCAATGGTGATCTCCATTTTGCAAAAATCAAATGGCCAATTCTCAATCCCTATATTTCTTGGTCTTTCAGTTGGATTGTGCAGAGCCCATCTCTTCTTTTTAGGGTGAGGCTGGAGGGAGTTACAGGACAGTGCATTTCTCCTATTTCTTATTCACTGACCACTGATCTCAATCATTTTTTTCTGAGTTTCTTTTTACTTCTTGCCTCTAAACATTGTGGGTCTCAAGGCTTTGACCCTAGTCCTTTTCTTTTCTCCATTGTTATGATAACAGAACCTGAACTTTCAGACTCTGTGTTTACACAAGAATCTCTCCCTTTGGCCTAGATAGCACTTCTTCTTGTTTTCCTGATTAACTCTAATTCATCAATGGGAAGAAGTATAAGTCCTCTGTAAACATTCCTGATTCCCATAGGAAGATGAAAAACTCTCCTTCATTTCTCCCAATGGAGAAACATAGTCCCTGAAACACAGTAGGCATTAGATAAAGGTTGTATATTAAGAAATGGCTTTCAATGGTCTTCATACTGAAGTTCAATTTCAGATGATTAGCAATGTTGGCATGGATGGCCCAGGTGAGGAGGTTTCTGCAATAGCATTTGGGCTCACTGCTAAAAATTACCATGACAAAATAGCAGAGTCTGTTATGGACATGATGGTACAGATACCACATCTGGTCCATCATTTTTAGAGGGAATTCCATTTTCAAAGGCCTGAGGTGAAAGAAGAAGGTACTTTTAAGAGAATAGGGTTCGACATTTTGAAGGTCAAACTACGTGAAAGAAGTGTTAGGCTGAACAAACACACATACATTCGGTAAAAAGAGCTTCAAAGTCTTGCCAAAGAAAACTGGAGTTCATGTTTGTTTGTTTGTTTTTGTCATAGGAAACACGGTACCATTGAGGGTTGAGTTGTTTGTGGTATTCTGGGTTGTATTTGTTTGCTAAGGCTGGTGTAACATAGCAGACATTTATTGTATCTCTTTTCTGGAGGCTAGAAATCTGAGAACAAGGTGTTGGTGCAGCCATTCTTCTTCTGAAAGTGCTAGGAAAGAATCTGTTCCAGAATTGTCTCCTAGTTTCTGGTAGTTCCTTAATTGTGGGGGCATAAATCCAATTTTCACATGACATTTTTCTGGTGTGTGTGTCTCTGTGTCCTAATTTCCTCTTTTTACAAGGACACCAATCATATTGGGTTAGGGGTCCACTCTATTCCAATGTGACCTCAACTTAACCAATTATATCCACAATGATCCTCTCTCCAAGTAACGTCATATTCTCAGTTACTTGGGGTTAGAACGTCAACATAATCTTTGGAAACACAATTAGACCTGCAATGTGAATGTTCATCAAAAATATTTCTGACATCATATGTAAATTCAAATGCCACCTCTCCAAAGAGGACTCCATTTTCACCTATCATTAGAAATTCATTTGTTGTAGAATAGATTGGGAAAACCCAACAAGGGAACTTTTGTAGATTTCTTCTTTCTGCAAGCGGCCTGGTTAAAAGGTGGAGCAGGAATCGCAATA
>NW_012103354.1:2499946-2502438 GCF_000951045.1 Mandrillus leucophaeus
CCCCATGTCAGGCAGGCTGGTCTCGAACTCCTGACTTCAGGTGATCCACCTGCCTCAGCCTCCCAAAGTGCTGGGATTACAGGCGTGAGCCACCATGCCCAGCCTACACCAGCTTTTTGAGGTATAGTGTGGTTGGTGGCTAACTTTCTTTTGACTGGTTGGCAATGCTTCAGGAGGGAGGTTCCATAAACCTGGACCATCACGTGAAGTAAGGTCATAGGTTGGGGACAGAAAAAGGGAGAGGAGCCTGCAGTTTGTAATAGTTATATTTTGGAAAGATTTTTCAGGAGTCAGATCATTTCCTTGACTTTTTCAACCATGAGTTTATTACATCATCAACTCTGTCCTTCTTATGGCCATGTTGAAATCCATAGACTGTATAATAAGAAAATTAGGGCCGGACATGGTGGCTTATGCCTGTAATCCCAGTACTTCAGGTCGTTGAACGAGTAGATCATGAGGTCAGGAGTTCAAGACCAGCCTGGACAAGATGGTGAAACCCCGTCTCTACTAAAAATACAAAAATTAGACCGGCAAGATGGTGGGCACCTGTAATCCCAGTTACTCGGGAGACTGAGGCAGAGAATTGCTTGAACCCAGGAGGCGGAGGTTCCAGCGAGCCGAGATCGTGCCACTGCACTTCAGCCTGGGTGACAGAGGGAGACACCATCTCAAAAAAATAAATAAATAAATAAAATTAGGCCACCAAGATGGGAGAATAGATCTTCTAAGGGATGCATCAAAGAACTAATATGTATTTGAGAGAATCTGACAGGCGACATTCGTGGCCTTCTAACTAATTAAAGAGGTTATTTCTGATTAGGATGCTGCCTTAGGAGTGGCTCTCAAAGTTCAAGGAGGAGCTAGAAAAGAAGAAGGGATTTGCATTAAAGCAGAGGAGACTGAGGTCCTAAGTAGAGGAGCTTCTGCCCTTGAATATAATAAATGCTGAAACTAGTTAGCAGTGCAAAGGAGTAGAGCTGAGCTATATTCTTTCTTACAAAGCAGAGGTCCTGAAATTTAAAGCTGGGTGTGTCCCTCAACGTCACCTAGTCTACCCTTTTAATTTTATTTTTGAAATATAAACATCAGAAGAATACATTTAATGGAACGTTAACAGTTATTCCTGGAAAAAGAGTGTTCTGTGGATAATTAAGTTTATAAAATGCTGCTTAAACAAAGTTAAGAAGATACGTTTGCTGCAGGGCTTATTTCAGTCTTTAATATATAATGCCCACAGCTACTGACCAAGAGAAGGGATACATTAAGGAACATTTCCCGAAGACTTGACCAGGATACATTTTTGTTGTTGTTGTTGTTTCTTGTTTTGTTTTGTTTTGTTTTGAGACAGAGTCTCACTCTGTCAGCTAGGCTGAGGTGCAGTGGTGTGAATATGGCTCACTGCAGCCTTGACCTCCTGGGTTCAGGCAATCCTCCCACCTCAGTCTCCTGAGTAGTTGGGATTACAGGCACGTGACATCATGTCCAGCTACACAGTCAAAATAATCTCTGTAGCAAAATGTACGTGTATTAATATTGAAATAAACAGTCATTTCTTTTTGAGAGTTTAAACACTAAAACTTTGGTTAGAAAAGAGATGGACCTGTAAGTGTTTTTACCTCTCAAATTCATCAATGTCAGTAGTTCAAACAGCAGTCCCAGAGATAGTTTTCTTAAAGGCAATCTTAACCACTATCCCTTATCAGCTCTTCCCTTTCTTGGTCTTTGGGTTCCTCATAGGAATTCAAATCTCACTGAAAATGCAACATACAGTTGAGCCTTTTACTGCTATCCACCTAGAAACATAGGTGATCTGCACAAGTGCTTGTTTGCGTAGGAGAATGTTCTCGCTGACATCTGCAAAATTCAGTTGCTCATTGATTTCATTTATACAAGGATGATTTGGTATTTAGGCGAGCCTAAGCTACAGATAATCACGCAAATACCCTCGGAAAGTCCTTTAGTGCAGGGGTTCCCAACCTGGGTCCGTGGACTTTTAGGAACTCCGCCATACAGCAGGAGGTGAAGAGCCTCGGGCAAGGGAGCATTACCGCCTGAGCTCTGCCTCCTGACGGATCAGCTGCAGAATTAGATTCTCAAAGGAGGGCAAACCCTGTTGCGAACTGCGCATGCGAGGGATCTGGGTTGTCCGCTCTTTATAAGAATCTAATGCCTGGTGATCTGAGGGGGAACAGTTTCATTCTGAAACTATCCATCATGGCCCACCCCCGCCCCGCACGGGGGAAAAATTGTCTTCCACCGAAAGGTTGAGGACCGCTGCTTTATTGTATTACCCAGGCTGTTCACCTGTTTTTCAACTGCAACATTGGTGGAATAGAATCTCAGAGACAAACTTTGCCGCATGTATTTGCTCTGACTTTAGCTTCTCATTCCCGTGTGTATATTTGATGCTTGAAAACGACCAAAATTACAAAATATAATAAACACATGAACACATAGGAATTTGTCTAAGTAGGATAATATCAGTCTCG
>NW_012103354.1:2503803-2505922 GCF_000951045.1 Mandrillus leucophaeus
TCCTAATTTCCTCTTTTTACAAGGACACCAATCATATTGGGTTAGGGGTCCACTCTATTCCAATGTGACCTCAACTTAACCAATTATATCCACAATGATCCTCTCTCCAAGTAACGTCATATTCTCAGTTACTTGGGGTTAGAACGTCAACATAATCTTTGGAAACACAATTAGACCTGCAATGTGAATGTTCATCAAAAATATTTCTGACATCATATGTAAATTCAAATGCCACCTCTCCAAAGAGGACTCCATTTTCACCTATCATTAGAAATTCATTCGTTGTAGAATAGATTGGGAAAACCCAACAAGGGAACTTTTGTAGATTTCTTCTTTCTGCAAGCGGCCTGGTTAAAAGGTGGAGCAGGAATCGCAATACTATGTTCAGTCAGCACTCACTGATCTTGTAGAGGATCTACATAGCAAAAGAGAAAGAGCCGGGGCTAAATACAGAGATGGAAGCCGTACCTCTTTATTTCCGTGGGTGATGCTCAAAAAGGCCTCCTTTTCATGTCTGGTAGCATCACCAAAGTTAGGCCAAAAGAAGTCAAAGTAATTTAGATTCAATCTTCTCTCAGAAATGAAATGAACAGAAGTTTTATTAAAAGGAAATGAAGGGGAAATTGAACTTTCATATTTCATTGTGCAATTGTGATGACAAAAAACAATATTTGTGAACAGAAGTTTGAAAGATTGTTATTTATATGTCTTTCCTCCCCCGTTGAATTCACCCACACTCTACTTGCTCTTGTCAAAATAGGGGGCAAAGCATTTCTTTTTTTCTCCTTATGAGCTGATTCATGTTAATAGCGCAGCTAATCTAAGCAAATGTGCTCTGTACATATTTTTAATTTTTATTTTACATTTTGCTTATAGAACAAATTTACTTAAAGTAAGTAATAGTGGGAAGATAAAATTAAAAAGTCATACATTTTAATAACATTATTAGCTACAATGTAGATAAAATATTTTTGGCTTTTAAAATCTTTTCTTGAGAAGAGTGTATTAGAATGTGGCTGCAGTAAATAAAATCATAAAGGAGTTGACATTGCTTTAGCAAATTTTCCTTTGGAGAAATCAGAACATTTATTTTTAGGGTTTCGTTTCTAATTGTACCCATCTATATACAGACAGTATCACTGAATTAAGGCTTACTATGAGCAAATTATTTAAAAGAAAGAGGATTTGCTTGCCTTATTTGAGCCACTCTGGGCACTAAAATATTGACTGTGATTGCCAAGTGGGGCCCTCAAGGTGAAAAATCTGTAACACAATCTTGAGAGGTCCTTAATATAGGACTTCATAAATATGGAATGGGGCTGTTGGGAATACCTGAAGGCACAATTAGAAATGGGTACTGGAAGCTGCTTTGTCTCTATACCTAAAACTCAGCTCCCTTCTCCATGGCATTTAGTGTGTGCAGTGTTCTGTCTCCTGTTCTTTCACACTATGGAGATGGAGATCATTGTTAACCAATGGAGACTGTAGGATGTATCATCAGACTATGATAATAACTCTGGCCACGATGTCCTAGCAAAGAGTTATTTCTCACTCAGCCTACCTGTCCCACCTAGGTGAGTAGGGGACTCTGCTCCATGTAATCCTTGAAGTATCTGGGCTGCAGAGGCTCCACAATCTTGTACCCTCACCTTAAGACACACAGCAAAGTAGAACAGATCCTAAAGATTTGCATATGGTGTTTTGCAGTCGCAGCTCCCAAATGATACAGATTCGTTCTAATCACATTGACAAGGTAGAATTAGTCCCATGCAACTGATTAACTCCAAGAAGCTGGGAAATCTTGGGAAAGTTTAGTGAATAGTAATGTAGGTCCAGTTCTTCTTATGACACACCACAGCCCATCTCACATTTCCCTCCACATGTATTACCCCAGCAGTTTTTTGTTTGTTTGTTTTTTGTTTTGAGATAGGGTCTTGCTCTGTCACTCAGGCTGGAGTACAGTGGCATGATCTTGACTCACTGCAACCTGGGCCTCCAAGGTTCAAGTGATTCTCCAGTCTCACCCTCCTGAGTAGCTGGGATTATAGGCATGTGCCACCATGCCTGGCTAATTTTTGTATTTGTAGTAGACAAGGGGTTTCCCCATGTCAGGCAGGCT
>NW_012103354.1:2508357-2514715 GCF_000951045.1 Mandrillus leucophaeus
AAAAAAAAAAAAAAGAGTGCCACTTTCAGCTTCAGAATTCATCACTGGCACATGGTGCTCATTAATGGCCCTGACGGAAGACCCTGAATGTATAAAAAGGGCTCTGGCATTTTCTAGTTAAGAATACATAAATAAAAACTCAGAATGAAAATCATATTACTCCCAGGCCACAGTTTATTTTCTATGATTGGTTTGAAAAGTCAAAAACAGCAACAGAACCTGCGTTTCTGACTTGTTCACTTAGTGAATTTGTTCTGAGGCATGGAAAAATTAGAAGTTTTAGCTAAAATTAAAATTTGATAAAGGTCAGTTGAGACTATAAGAATAGCTGAGTGGATCCCACTAAGCTAATAATAGTGATTTCCAAGGCAAGGCGTGAGGAAACAAACTACTTCTGTGAACCAAATAACGAAGCAGTTTTAAAATAAAATTGGGGGGAACAAGGGAAAATGAATAGCCTTTGTTAACATAATTAAATATCTTTCTTGCTGGGATCATTGCTAGAGTAATTGTCCATAGTACTTCCATTTTTATTAAGGGAAAGCTTTTATTCATGCTAAGTTAGATCATATTAATGGCATTAGGGACTTTCAAATATATTTCAATAACACTTTTTGCAGGAAAGAAATCCATTTTTGAATCCATTTGGAGAATTAAAATACACCATAGAACATTTTTGCATTTATTGAAAATTCAAAAATCTGGCTGGAATGTGAATGTCAAAATAGCTTACTGGGGCCTGCTTGAATCTGATAACAAAAATCACTATGTCACTTTACATATCACTGAATAATGGACTCCAAAAGGTAAATTTTGCTCTTTTGTTTTGGTTTTGGTTTAGAATGCAGGGATGTAAAACAAAAGGTGTATAAACAAAAGGTGTAAAACAAAAGGTGAGCACATGGGTGACACCCTTGTGGTCTGGTACAAAATGAATTTAAGTCATGTAAATACTTCCATGTAAATTTCGTTTTAACTCAAATTATGTACAGTACTGAGATGTAGTGGTAGATTATCAAACTGGTAATATTTTAAAGGATTTTTTAAAAAGACATTGAAATACACTTAAGAATATTGAGATGATAATGCTTATAATAAGCCAGCATTTTCTCATTCTAATTCTTATCATGTTTCTATGAAGTGTGTATTATTATATCCTTTTGGAGTTTAGGAAAGTGAGTCACTACATAAACTTTCCTGAAAATTCGTAAGAATCTACTAAGTCTTTTAAATCTGCATGATGGATCAGGTTTGTCATTGCACAGATGAGTAAAGAATAAATACCACATATTGCGAAGTAGACAACAGCTTCCTGCTTAAATAGAAAATGGATGCGCTGACATCTGTGGAATTTTGTGGTGATACAGGTTAGTCCTTGCACCCTGCAGAGCTGTGCTTTCTTAATGTTTTCTTGAATACAATATGCACACAGCCATTTTAGCACTGGATTAAGTTTCAATTTGTTTTAGCAAGGGTATCAAAAGCAAACTGCAACACAAAGCAGCAGCCGACACAGGAGAGCTAAGTGTGCCCCTCCCTGGCCCTCAGAGTCCCTGACACGATCAATCAGCTGCTGACAACCCTGTATACTCAACATGGAATTTATGGAATCAAAGAAACAGAAGATTTAGATACAATGAATGAGGTCACCGAAACATATTATTTATTTATTTTCTATTAGAGACAGGCGGGAGTGCAATAATAGCTGACTGCAGTCTCTGACTCCTGGATTCAAGCGATCCTCCCACCTCAGCCCCCCAGATAGCTAGGACTAAAAGCACATGCCACCACACCTGGCTAATTTTTGAAAACAATTTTGGTAGAGACAAGGTCTCACTATATTGTCCTGGCTGGTCTAGAATTCCTGGCCACAAGTGGTCCTCCTGCCTTGGCCTCCCAAACACTGGAACTATAGGAGTGAGCCACCAGGCCTGGCCAAAAATTGATGAGCTTTTAGCAATAGATTTTATTTCTATTGCATTCATAGTGATAACGAAGGTATTTTCTATTATACATACAATGCATCTATCAAATTATTTTCATATCTAATGTCTCCTGACAGCCATTTCTTATTTCTTCAAGAAACTCATGTCATGTTAAAATTTCTTTTAAAGCCATGAAGAACTCTTAAACCTGACCACAGTTCTGTTCATTTGAGGTTGGCTCATGGTCACAAACCTGTTAGAACTCTGCGTGCTATGGAAAAATATTATAAATTCAGAATCCGTCTTCTTGTTTGGAAAGGTGAACTCCCAGTTATTATGAATCGGTGGGAGCAGATGTAATGTTGTTGATTACTTTTTAAAATCTTTCAGGGTCATTCTACATGATTTCATGCTAAATAACATCCACTTTCAGTCCATTTCATACTGATAATGATTTCCTAGTAAGCAGTCATTTCCTCCTGCAGTACCTGAGAAAACTTCTCGTTTTCTGAATGCTTTGACTTGTTTAGGGAAGCTCACATGTATATGACTATAATGGATGGTAATGGTTATAGAATCAGAGGCAAGCTTTACTGATGGAAAACTGGTTGGAAAAGAAATGTTATCGGCAATTTAAAGCTTAACATAACACATAAAAAACGAGTTCAAGTGCTATGCTTGGAAGCAAAGACAGTGCGGAATTCAGTCCTCTTCAAAGATTATATTTCTTTCAAGGGGTCTGGAAGCAATATTATGAAGGGATTGTAAGCCCAGGCACTGGAACCAGTCTGATCTGACTAAATCTTGTCTTTGTTACCTATTAGCTGGGTGAGCTTGTGCCAAGTGTGCATGATTTCAATGTTTCAGGTTTATCAACTGTTTGGAAAATCACTAGTTTGAGATCATCATAACATGTATTTTATGAAGTAGTTAAGAAGATGCAATGAAGTGACTACGTGCTTTAAATCATGTCTGCACATATCAAGGACACAGTAGGCATCAAGTGATGATAATCGTAACAGTTAGTATTTTCCCATCTCACTGGAATTACATATGGTTATGTCTTTGATCTCCTTCCACAAATTCAGCTCACTAATATTCTGGAAAACTTTCCCTGTGATTTTTTTGTATGTATTTCTTATCCTACTATTTTATCATTCCTTATGTACTTATTCATTTAGTTATTGATTAACTCATTTTCTCAGCACACATTTACTGAATATCTATTTTGTCCAGGTCTTGTGAAAAATACCCCTCCCCGCAAAAAAACAAACACACAAACAAAATTGTCTTCTGATAACTTGTAGTAATTAAATAGCCACATTGGAAGGATTAGGGTAATGAACTTTGGGAATACTTTGGGAACACTAAGAAAGTTACCTATTGAACCGTCTTAACAGTCTTGAAATGCTTCCTGGACAAAATGGCTTCAAAAAAAAGATGCAAAGATGAACAGGAATTAGACAAATTGAGAGTGTGGGGAGAGGTTATGGTGGTGAGAATATGATGGGATGATGGGAAAGCGCAGATAAAGACATTGTATTGGGGCTTTCTATTCCACAGAAACAGAACCAACAGGAGATGACATACACATATAAACATACAACATACATATTTAATATTTACTTATATATACATGTATATGTATATATACACACATACACATTAACATGTGTACACAATAATATGTATATGTTTATTTGTATATATACATGTATATATGCATGTTTATTTTATGTATGTGTATACAATATATGCATTATGTATGTGTATTTAGTACACATATGTACATATGTGTATTATGGTATACACATGTATAAAATATAATATATAATATTGTATATACATATGTAATATGTGTATACATATACATGTGTGTATACTTGCATATACATGTATGTGTGTATATAGATGTATATTTATATGTATAGATGTGTGTATGTGTATGTATAGAGAGAGAGGAGAGAGAGAGATTGATTTTAATGAATTGGCTAACTGATCACCTGATTGTGTGAGGGTTATGAGTGCTGGCAAATCTCAAACCTGTAGGTCAGCTCAGTGGGCTGGAAATTCAGATGTGAGTTAATGTTACAGTGTTGAAAATTCCTTCTTCCTTGGGCAATCCCTTTCTTTGCTCTTAAGGGCTTCAGCTGATCAAATGGCTAACATTATGAAGGGTAATCTGATTATAAATGTTAATCACATCTAAACAACATCTTCATAGCAGCATCTAGACTCGTGTTTGGACAGACAGCTGAGAATCATAGCCTAGACAAGTTGACACATAATATCAACTATTACAGAGATCAAGAGAGCATCATACTCTGAGGTACTGAAAGAAATGAAGGGTAACTGGGAAAGAAACAGAAAAGCCAGCAATTACCCATGAGAGGTAAATTACGATCAGATTACACACAGACTCTTAAAACACGAGCTCACTCTCAATCTTAGCTGTTTGGACTTTAATATTCACTCTACTAAAAGAGGAAGTGGCTGAATAGTTTCAAGGAAGAGAGTTATACTTTAAGCCCATAGCAATGCCCCTCTGCCTCCGTTTCATTCCTTGAAACAGTCACATTCTCTCTATTTTTTTTTTTCTTTAAGGGGCATAATCCTACCATTCTCATATATATCATTGTACTTGAATGGAGCTAGATTTGAATAGTACTAAAGTAAAATAAGATATGGTCTTTATTTTCTATAAAGACAAAGTTCCAACATTAGATAAATTATAAAATTCCTCCTATATCCTAACATACTTTGTCACCTTTTTTCTCAATTCTCTTTAGTATGATAACTTGTCCTAAACCAATAATCTGTGAAGATGGAATTCTACTTCATTTGAGTAAATGTGTTTCAGTAGCATGGCTGTCAAACCAAGCTGCTGGAGATTTGCCTACTTCAATGCTGTCCAAAGGAACTTTGTTCAATGAGAAAGGTGTTCTACATCTGCACTAACCACAATGGTAGCTATTGGCCATTTGTATCTATTGAGCATTTGAAATGTGGCTAGTGAGACTGAATAACTAAATGTTAAATTTTATTCACATTTAATCAATTACAATTAAAATTGAAATAGCCAGATGTAGCTAGTGGCTTCTGCATTGGACTGCATTGCGTTCACCTTTGGCCAGGACCCTGGCATCAGAAGAAGCATGAGTGCCTTTCCTCTTTAAGAGAAGAATCTGATGGCTTAGGGAATATTTACAACTAGAGCCCATGTACCCTTCTCTTCTAGACCACAACTCAGAGGCCCCAGAATTCCACCCCCAAATGGCCAGAAATGTACATCTGAGACCTATGCTGACAATTTTCTCAAGTCTGCCCTTTGGAGGGAATTTCTTGTAATCAGAGTAGGGAGTTATGGTTAGAGTTTCCAAGTGTGCTCCTGGTTTTAAACTGATGTGTGAGAGACCACAGAGAATTGAGATGAGGTTAGATATCTGAACAGAAAGGGTGTAGGCCAATTACGTGCTTTTTTTTTGTGCCAATAAGTTGAGAATTGTAAATCTAAACCTGGCTTTTGAGTCTCAGGTTCCCAAGGCGAATACGGGCTATGAGTCCCTTACAGATATGTATTCATTTGAACTTGGCCAGAGAAGAAGAAACCCAGCAAAAATGGAGGAGGGAGCACTGTGAGCTTATCCTGGACAGGGGGAGAAATTAACTTCTACCGACCCCTCCAAAAAACAAAGAGGAAAATAAAGTAGAATTTTGTCCTGTGGATTTCTTAAGAAATTAGAAGAGAAGGTTAAGGGAGAAAAAGGAACAAGTTAACAAGTATTCATTCTGTTTTTGCTATGACCATGTATTTATCAAGATTCAGTATTTTATTGAACTGTTGTTAACTATATTTATTACTCTTAAATATTTAGAAATAAGGCAGATGGGCCTCCAGGTGTACGCTTGCCTCAGGCCTCAAACGTCTTAGGGGTGAGCCTGGTGACTACAGTGGAATCTTCCATTTTAATACCCATTATACTGTCTCATTATTAATGTGTATTTTCATTTTTGTCTTACCAGATTGTGAGGCAATCTATTCTTCAATGACTAATAAATAACTTAATAACATAATAATCCTTAATAGATGAGAGTTAAAGGAAAAATATAAAATAGATACCACAAAAAGAGCACAGATTTATTCCCTCTGCATCTGCAGATAGGGAGTTTCCCAGTACTGGAATAATTAGACCACCAAACATATATTTTAATCTTAAAACTCAGATAGTCTTACAATGAAAATCACTTCCTCCTTTATTAGCTTAACCAGGAGATGTAAGAATTTTTACATAATTTTACAAATACTTTAATGTGGATGAGGGAAGGAAGGAGAGAAGGAAGGAAGCAGGGAGGGAAGGAAGGAAGAAAAGGAAGGAAGGAAGGAAGGAAGGAAGGAAGGAAGAAAAGGAAGGAAGGAAGGAAGGAAGGAAGGA
>NW_012103354.1:2514765-2538630 GCF_000951045.1 Mandrillus leucophaeus
AAGGAAGGAAGGAAGGAAGGAAGGAAGGAAGGAAGGAAGGAAGGAAGGAAAGAAGGAAGGAAGGAAAATAAGGGAAGGAGAAAAGGAAGGAGTGGGGAGGGAGGCAGGGAGGAAAAGAAGGAAGAAAAGTTGGCCGGTTATGTATATGTTTTCTCACTTCAGATCTCAAATCATTAACCTGTGGGCAGCCCTTATTTGTCATGGTCTGGCCTTAGGTAAGCTTGAGACTCACAATTTGATGGAAGAATATATTTAATGGTAAGCATGTCTCAAACATCAGCTGTGTTTTAGATCTGAGTTACACAATATGCAACACGTTCTCTCCTCTCCTATAGTTCTAACATTGTTCATTTATTCAGCAAATGTTAGTAGAGAACCCCTCTAAAAATATCTTCTCCCAGAGGCATACATTTACCTCCTGAACAACAGAATTGGGCTTTTTATAATTTCAGCAATGAATCACTTCCTTATAGTGAGAGGAATTTTGGATTTAGCATGTCATATTTCACTAAAAGTAAATGTAAATGAAATATGTATATTCAATTCTAGGATGTGTCCTGTAGAAAGGTACTAGGTTTACATTTGGAAATAATAGAATAATTAATAGCTCTCTATTTGACTTAATAACAGATTTTTGATTACCATTTTATATTGCAGTAACTTCTTATTTAACATCTTTTATACATTCCTTCTGCCTACTAATCACCTCCATTCTGACATGTCAACTTAAGGTGTCTAAAATGGAACTTATAACATACATACATTTCTTCAAAAATAGCTTTTGCTTTGACTTCTGAAATTTGCCCTATAGAATAACTATTTTGTCCATGTGACTCTAGAATCCTCTGACATCCACATTTGAAAGGAAGAAGTGCAATAGTCTCTGTTTGCAGATGAAATGATCTTATATGTAGGCGATCCTAAAGACTTTACCAAAAGCTGCTAAAACAAATTCAGTAAAGTTGTAGAATACAGAATCAACATGCAAAAATTAGTTGCATTGCTATATACCAACAACAAACTATTCAAAAAGTTTTAAAAAAGATTTTATTTAGGATAGAGTAAACAAAAATTAAAATAGAAATAAGTTTAACAAAGTTAGTGAGTGATCTATACACTGAAAAGTACAAAATATTGAAGAAAGAAATTAAAGACACAAATAAATGGAAACATATTTTGTGTTTATGGATTGGAAGACTTAATATTTTTAAAATGGCGCTACTGCTCAAAGCAGTCTACCTATTCAATGCAATCTCTATCAAAATTCCAAATGACTTTCTCACAGAAACAGAAAAATATATTAAAATGTATATGAAACCACAAAAGACCCAAAATAACCAAAGCAATCTTGAGATGGAAGAACAAAGCTGGAAGCATCCCACTATCCAATGTCAAAATATATCACAAAACTATAGTAATCTAAACAGCATGGTACTGACATAAAAACAGACACATGGAGCAATGGAACAGAACAAAAAGCTCAGAAATAAACGCATGCATTTATAATTAATTGATCTTCAACAAAGATGCCAAGAATATTAATGAGGAAAAGACAGTCTGTTTAGCAAGTGATGTTAGGGAAACTGAATATCCACATGCAGAAGAGTAAAATTTGGCCTTTATCTAATACCATATACAAAAATAAAATGAAATAAAGCCTTAAATGTGAGACCTGAAACTATGAAACATGTGTGTCCAACCTCATGGATTGTGGGCTGCTTGTGGCCCAGGACGGCTTTGGATGTGACCCAACACAAATTCGTAAACTGTCTTAAAACATTATGAGATTTTTTTTTTACCACGTTTTTTTAGTTCATCAGCTATTGTTAGTGTTAGTGTATTTTATGTGTGGCCCAAGACAATTCTTCTTCTTCCAATGTGACCCAAGGAAGCTAAAAGTTTGGACACCCCTGCAAAGTACTAGAAGTTAACTCAGGGAAAAAGCTTTTGACATGAGTTTGGGCAATGATTTTTTTGATATGATCCCCAAAGCACAGAAAACAAAAGCAAAACTAAACAAATGGATTCACATCAAACCAAAAGCTTCTTTATAGTGAAGAAAACTATCAGCAAAGTGAAAAAACAACCTATGGAATGGGAGAAAAATATTTCAAACCATACATATTGTATGAGGGATTAATTTTCAAAGTGGGTCATGAACTCAAGCAACTCAATGGCTAGAAAACATATAATCTGATTAATAAATGGACAAAGAATCCGAATCAGTATTTTCCAAAAGAAAATATGCACATTACTAATCATCAGGGAAATGTAAATCAAAACCACAATGAGGTATCATCTTATACCTGCTCAAATGGATATTATCAGAAAGACAAAGATAACTAGTGTTGACAAGGATGTGGAGAAAATGGAACACTGTTTTTCCACTGTACACTGTTGTTAGGAATGAAAATTGGCATAGTAATGGAAAACAGTAGGGAGGTTTCTCAAAAAATTAACATGCTGGGTGCAGTGGCTCACACAGTATGAAAACTGTGTGGAGA
Organism: Mandrillus leucophaeus; assembly: GCF_000951045.1. Lineage (NCBI taxonomy): Eukaryota > Metazoa > Chordata > Mammalia > Primates > Cercopithecidae > Mandrillus > Mandrillus leucophaeus. The sequence continues at coordinate 2,517,270 of NW_012103354.1, forward strand.
ACTGTACGGAGGTTTCTCTAAACAACAACAACAACAACAACAAAAGTTAAGCTGGGTGCAATGGCTCACACTTGTAATCCCAACACTTAGGGAGGCAAAGGCGAATGGATTGCTTGAGCACAGGAGTTTGAGACCAGCCTGGGTAACATGGCAAAACCCCATTTCTACAAAAAAACAGAACAACTAGCCAAGTATGATGGCACATACCTGTAGTCCCAGCTACTCAGGAGGCTGAAATGGGAGGATCACCTGAGCCTGGGGATGTTGAAGCTGCAGTGAGCCTTGATCACACCACTGCATCCAGTCTGGGCGACAGAGTGAGATCCTGTCTCAGAAAAAAAGAAAGCAAGGAACTACCATAAGATTCAACAATCGCACTTCTTGGTATACATCGAGGAAATGAAATCAGTATGTCAAAGAGATATCTGCACCCACATGGTCATTGTATGATTATTCACAACAGTCAAGATATTGACTTAACCTAAATGTCAACAGATGTGAGAATAAAGAAAACATAATACACAAACACATGTACAAACATATATATAAATATAATTCTGCCTTAAAAATGAAAGAAATCTTGTCATTTGCAATAACGTGAATGAACCTGGAAGACATTATACTACATGCAATAAGCCAGGCACAGAAAGACACATATACATGATAGCACCTATACGTGGAATCTCAAAACGTCAAAGTCACAACAGTAGAGAGTAGAATGGTGGTTTCTGGGGCTGGGGTTGTGGAAATGGAGAGCTGTTGTTCAAAGTGTACAGTTTCAGTTATGAAACTATGCAGGACGAAAAAGTTCTGGAGGAAAAAAACTTTTAATTAAAAAAGACTCTGGAGTCCTTTATAAGTCTACTCTCCCTTTCTCTCCATTTCCAGTCACCCACATCTCTCTGCTTTGTTTAAATAAACTTATTCATCTAATTTTCCATTGCTAGCTCAAAACCTGGGCAGTTTATAAGTAAGCTATTCAACTAGTATTGGCATCTTTACTCTCTGTTCCTGTTACCATATTAAATGTAAAATCCCAAACAGTCCTAAAATACAGATGTGATTCCTTCACTCCAAAACCCCTAAATCATCCTGTGCTTTCCCTTCCCTCCTAAACCTAAACCCCAAACACTTATGTATTCCTGTATGCTATCATATTTTTATCTTAATATCGTCCTTCATCTAAACTGCCTTTATTCCCTCCCATGCCTGATGTCTTTCTGTTTCTTACTTGGAATGATGGAATCCTTTCATTTGAAGTACTCTTCTCGTTGTTCTTATTTCTTAAAATTTTACCTATTCTCTCCTTTAAAACTCAGAACATGTGGCCTAAAGTGTCAGCACGTCAATCATTGCTTTTATTCTATCAGTCAATATTTTTCAAATATTAGATAAGTATATACTATGTGTCACTAAATACTAGTTAACTCCCTTTGGAGTTAAAATAAGAGAAACCCAAATTAAACTTCTTCAATGAGAGACTTATTTAGAACATAATGGCTGAATTGCAATAAGGAATAATGGGAAATTATATACATTAGCTGTTCTGTCTTATTGAATACCATGGTAAATTTAGATTTCAAAACAATAAACCCAGAATATTTTAAAATAAATAATTAAGGAGTTTTCTGTAAAGGTAATAAAATCTCTCCAAGAGCCTAATGGCAACATTACAGTTTAATTTTAGGAAAACCTGGATCTGTGGACAAAACCATCATCATATTTCTCTCCCTATCAAGATCTTTCTGCATGCTCTGTGCCCTCTATCATCAAACTTACTGAAGTATTTATTTCCCCTTTACTCATGGACATGACAAAGAAAGTTCCCAAGATCATAGCCTTCCAGTTTCAAAATAATGTGGCTAGACTGAGTTGGTGTTTTTATCCATTCCAGATATCCAGGTGCCTTACTTCATTTGGGCTGTCATAACAAAATGCAAAAGACTAGGTATAAGCAACAGAAATTTGTTTCTCATAGTTCTGGAGACAGAAATGTGGCTAAGATCAACATGCCAGCTGATTCAGTGTCTGGGTAGGACCCACTATCTCGTAGATGAGACCTTCTTGCTTTGTCCTCACATGGTAAAAGGAGCTAGCCAGCTCTCTGGGCTCTTTTATAACAGTACTGATGCTAATCATGAAGGTTCTACCCTCTTGACCTAATCATCTCTAAGGCCCCTCCTCCTAGCACCATCACCTTAGGGTTTAGGATTTCAACATTTGCATTTTGAGGAGACACATACATTCAGACCATAGTGCCAGAAAATTATCTGGTTGTTTCTACTTGGACTATTTGCAGATACAGTATTTTTGAGCCAGGGTTTGGGGTTACTTGGTCTCAGCAAGGCTGGGAAAAGTGGCTGCTTCCAGAAAACAGGGAGTTCTGGGTATCCCTGATTCATAGGTGCCCATTGCAGAGATTGGTAAAGATGAAGAAGAGGACCAAATCCTGCCTCAATGATGTCAGAATAGAGTACAGGGATGTGATGCTTCCCTCTGGATATATTTGAAGCCATTTTCCAATTCAATAAGATATTTTACCTAATCTTAGTATTCTTCTTTCCTTTATTGCATTCATGTGTAATTTTACATTTTTAAAGATTAATCTCAATTTTAGCATTTTGGGGTAGTTACATTTAACATGGACTTTTAAATAACTGTACTTGTGGGGAAACATAAGAACAAATTAGTCTTTAATATACTTTTCATGCAATTGAGTTGCAGCAGTGTGCTTTCACTTCCCTAGCTAACCTTACTTCTCTTCATGACTCTTCTGAACTATTCTCCGTTTAATGGGATTGCTCCAATTAAATTTTACAAAGCCTTATGAATGTTACTATCCAGGTATTTTAAAAGGTTTGGAAAGCACTTAAAATTCTACTGGGGGAACAAAGCCAGCAGCACCTCCTGCAGTATTTATTTCCTTCTTCCCTTAGACCTGGGCTACTTTATTTATCTGGCAGAGTTCTTTGCTGCCAAAAATATATTTAGTACACTTACTCCTCTAATTACCAGAGCACAGAGAATCCTCTCAGAGAAACTTGGAGAGGGGTCCCCACACTAAGAGCCAAATGGGAAGACGAGTGAGCTATTTCTAAGAAATCTGTTGAATAAAAATGTGTGATCTACAGTGGGCAGCAACCTGAGTAAGTTTTCAGGCAGTCACATGCTGGGATCGCTGGGCATTGTGTCAAAAGATCAGAGAATGTGAGGAAATTATAACAACAAGTGGATGATATTTTTAGAATCATTTTAACATTCTTTATGTTTCAGAAGAATAGAAAGAGAAGCATAATGATTATAAAATTTACCTAACATTTCCCAGTTTTCCATTCCAACTTGTTCAACAGTTCAGTACCATTCTTTTATTAAAATAATTTATCATTGGACTTTTACAGACAAAAGTTTACTTGGGGGTGACTAATCTTTATTTAGAACCCTTCTCTGTACTACCCACTTTTCCCTAGTCTTATTGATTATCACTTCCAAGCAATATATTGAATAGTGATCTCTCCTGAAAAATTCCAAATTTCTTAATTTTTTAACATTTCCAGAAAATATGTAAACACCCTCATATAAAATGGAAGGCAATTATTTAAATACTATAAAAATGTGCTTTATTTACAATAAAAAGTAGGTAAATTGAGATCCTTGCAAAGCTAAAGTAGTTTAAATTTCAAGGGTTGATATGTGTTTATAATATTTAAGGGGACAGAATCATAAAAGTGTTTCCTTATTGAGATGCAAGATGAAGTAAAAAAGGGTTTTCCAGAAAAAAATTTAAAAGTACACTATGTTAATCACTAGCTTTGTTGTTGCTACTGAATATGAATGAATTAAGTCATTAATTGCTCATAACCTTTTTCTTAAGTGTCAAATTTACATACCTTTAATTCAGTATTTGTAACTTTTTCTGATTCACTTTTGGTTATAATATATACTGATATGTATGCATATGCAGCTTTCGGTGATACTTGTATTTTTGTTTCTTGTATCTTCAACGACTCAAATTGAAAATATCATTTAAAGAAATATGAGAGAATCCAGGATTTTCATCTGTTTTTCATTTGTAAGTAAATCTATGATCTTATTATTTCCCTTACAACTAAGGGATAATTCAATAATTCAACATTACATACCATTTAAAATTGAAAAACTTACCTCTAAAGTAAGGTGGAAGCTTTTAAACTAGTATAAAAGTAAGATTTGATGGTATATATTTTGTTGAAAACAACTTCTGTTAGCTTTGAAGTCCATGGTCTATTCTGAGAGCTTTGACCATTTCTATTCTCTTCAATCACAATGCCTGGCATGTGACTAGAAATTATCTATTCACAAAATGATTGTCATTTTAATCTTGCATCTTGTTACAATCTGGTAAAATACATTTTACGTGTCAATTAAAAAATTAAGTTTAAATTAAAATTCATCCCTATGGGGCACCACCACTCAAATGCCTCAGCTTGCCTCAGTCATGTAGATAATCATATAATGAGATACCTGCATATAACACTAAGCTTGTTTGCTGTCAGTATCAATCCCTCATGCCTCTGTGGGGCTTTTGACACCTGTGAAAAGACTTATTCTCATTCTGAAAGTATTAAACACTGGAAAAAAATGTATATCCAACTCAATAAAAGTTCAACAAATAGATATTTCAAAGAAGAAAAAAAATAAAATCACATAGATTCACCATCTAATTTCTTAGATTAATAAAGTGGATCTAGGTAGACCCCAAAGGGTCATTAGTTTAACACATGTGACATAGCATTGTAGGGGCAGAGACTGCTTATTTTTTACTGATTTATTTTTGCTTCCAGCTTTTATTTTAGGTTTAGGAGATACATATACACATTCGCTACATGGGTAAATTGTGCATTGCTGGGGGGTGGTGTACAAATGATTTTTGTTATCCAGGTAATGAGCATAGTACCCAATAGGTAGTTTTTTAATCCTCAGCATCCTCCCACCCTCCACCCTCAAGTGAGCCTTGGTGTCTGTTGTTCCCTTCTTTGTGTCCATATGTACTCAATGTTTAGCTCCCATTTATAAGTGAGAACATGCAGTGTATGATTTTCTTTGTTGATTCCCTTAGGATAATGGCCTCCAGCTGCATGTATGATGCTGCAAAGCAAATGATTTCATTCTTTTTTATGGTTGTGCAGTATTTCATGGTGTATATGTACCACATTTTCTTTATCCAGTCTACCACTCATAGGCATCCAGCTTGATTCTATGTCTTGGCTACTGCGGTAACATATATGTGCATGTGCCTTAAGGTACAGCAATTTAGATTCCCTTGGGTATATACCCAGCAATGGGATTGCTGAGTCAAATGGCAGTACTGCTTTAAGTTTTTTGAGAAATCTCCAAACTGCTCCCCACTGTGGCTGAACCAATTTACATCCTCACCAGCAGTATATAAACATTCCCTTTTCCGGAAAACTCGCCAAGCTGCTATTTTTGGACATTTTTGTAATATCTATTCTGACTGGTATGATACGGCATCTCAGTGTGGTTTCACTTTGCATTTCTCTAATGATTACTGATGTTTAGCATTTTTTCATATGCTTGTTGGCCTCAAATATGTCTTCTCGACAAGTGTTCTTCATGCCCTTGGCCCATTTATTAATGAAATTGTTTTTGTTTGCTGGTTTGTTCAAGTTCCTTATAGATTCTGGATATCAGATCTTTGTCAGATGCACAGTTTGCAAATATTTTCTCCTATTGTGTAAGCTATCTTTTTACTCTGTTGATTGTTTCTTTTGCTGGGCAGAAGCTTTTTAGTTTAATTGGGTTGCACTTGTCAAATGCTGTTTCCGTTGCAATTGCTTTTGGAGTCTTCATCATGACATCTTTGCCAACGCCTATGTCCAGAACTGTATTTACTAGGTGTTGTCTTGTTCTGGTTCTCAAGAGGAATGCTTCCAGCTTTGGTCCACTTAGTATGACGCTGACTTGGGTTTGTCACAGATAGCTCATATTATTTTGACCTATGTTCCTTTGATGCTCAGTTTGTTGATGGTTTTTAACATGAAGAGATGTTGAATTTTATCTAAAGCCTTTTCTGTATCCATTGAGATAATCATGTTTTTTGTTCTTAGTTTTGTTTATGTGATGAGTCACATTTATTGATTTGTATATGTTGAATCAACCTTGTGTACCAGGAAGTAAGGCTACTTGATCATGGTGGATTAGCTTTTCAATGTGATTTTGGATTCGATTTGCTAGTATTTTGCTGAGGATTTTTGCACTGGTGTTCCTCAGCGACATTTGCCTGAAGCTTTCTTTTTCAGTTTTGTCTCTGCCTAGGTTTGGTATCAGTATAATACTGGTCTCATAGAATGAGTTTGCAGGAGGCTCTCCTCAAATTTTTGGAATAGTTTCAGTAAGACTGGTACCAGCTCTTTAAACATCTGGTAGAATTTAGCTATGAATCCATCTAGTACAGGGCTTTTTCTGATTGGTAGTTTTATCTTATTATTATACTGATTCAACTTCAAAACTCATAACTGGCCTGTTCAGATATTTGATTTCTTTCTGGTTCCATCTTGGGAGGTTGTATGTTTCCAGGATTTTATCTGTTCCAGGTTTTCTAGTGTTTGTGCATAAAGATGTTCATAATAATCTTTGAGGGTTTTTGTAGTTCTGTGAGGTCAGTGGTTACGTCATCTTTGTCATTTCTAATTGTTTTTATTTGGATCTTGTTTTTTTTTTCTTAGTATAGCTAGTGGTCTATCAATCTTATTTATTTTTTGAAAGAAGCAACTTTTGGTTTTGTTAATCTTTTTTATGGATGCTCGCATCTCAGTTTTATTTAGTTCAGCTCTGATTTTGGTTATTTCTTTTCTACTGCTTGCATTGGGGTTTGTTTGCTCTTATTTTTCTAGTTTCTCTAGTTATAATATTTAGTTGTTAATTTGAAATCTTTCTAACTTTTTGATGTAGGCATTTAGTACTGTAAACTTCCCTCCGAACATGGCATTAGCAGTGTTCCAGAGATTCCTGAATCTTGTCTGTTGATTTTCATTAGTTTTAGACAGATTTTTTTTCTGTCTTAATTTGACATCAGTCAGAAGCAAGTTGTATTTATCATTATGTAATGTCTTTCTTTGGTTTTCTTTTTGTTGTTGTTGTTGATTGTTGCTAAAGTCTGTTTTGTCTGAAAGAAGAATAGCAACACCTGTCTTTTTTTGTTTGGTTGGTTGTTTTCTCTTTGATCAACAGATATTTCTCCAGCCTTTTACTTTGAGCCTGTGGGTGTCATTGCTTGTGAGATATGTATCTTAAAGACAGCATACTATTGAGTATTGCTTCTTTATCAAACTTGCCACTCTGTGCCTTTTAAATGGGGCATTTTAGCTAATTTGTGTTCAAGGTTAGTATTGATATGTGAGTATCTGACCCTATCATTGTGTTGTTAACTGGCTATGTAGACTTTCTTGTGTCTTTATTGACACTTTATAGTGTCAGTGGGCTATGCACTTATGAGTATATTTGTGGTGGCTGGTAACGGTCTTTCATTTCTGTGGCTGGCACTCTCTAAAGAACCTCTTGTGAGGCAGGTCTGGTGGCAACAAATTCCCTCAGAATTTATTTGTCTGGGCTGGGCCTGGTAGCTCATACCCGTAACCCCAGCACTTTGGGAGGCTGAGGTGGGAGGATCACTCTAGGCCAGGAGTTTGGAAATGTGCTTGTCTGAAAAGGATTTTCTCCTTCACTTATGAAGCTTAGTTTGGCTGGATATTAAATTCTTGGTTGGAATTTCTTTTGTATAAGGATGCTGAATGATATAACTTCGCTGTGTCCACACCCAAATCTCATCTTGAATTGTAATTCCAATAATCCCCATGTCTCATGGGAGGGACCAGATGAAGATAATTGAATCATGGGGGTGGATTCACCCATCCTGTTCTCATGATAGTGAGTTAGTTCTCACAATATCTGATTGTTTTATAAGGGGCTTCCACATTTGCTGGGCACTCATTCTCTCTCCTGCTGCCCTGTGAAGAGGTGTCTTTCAGCATGACTGTAAGTTTCCTGAGGCTTCCCTAGCCATGTAGAACTGTGAGTCAATTAAATCTCTTTTCTTTATAAATTACCCAGTCTTGAGTATGTCTTTATTAGCAGCATGAGAACGGACTAATACAGTAAATTGGTACCGGGGAGTGGGATGCCGCTATAAAGATACCAAAAAATGTAGAAGTGACTTTGGAACTGGGTAACATGCAAAGGTTGAAGTAGTTTGGTGGGCTCAGAAGAAGACAGGAAGATTGGGAAAGGTTGGAACTTCCTAGAGACTTGTTGAATGGCTTTGACCAAAATGCTGATAGTGATATGGACAATAAAGTCCAAGCTAAGATGGTCTCAGATGGAGATAAGGTACTTGTTGGAAACTGAAGTAAAGATCACTTTTGCTATGCAAAGAGACTGGTGGCATTTTGCCCCTGCCCTAGAGATCTGTGGAACTTTGAACTTGAGAGAGATGTTAGGGTATACGGCAGAAGAAATTTCTAAGTGGCAAAGTGTTCAAGTGGAAACAGAGCATAAAAGTTCAGAAAATTTGCAGCCTGATGATGCAATAGAAAAATAACCCTCAATTTCTGGGAGAAATTCAAGCCCACTGCAGAAATTTGCATAAGTAATGAGAAGCATAAGTAATAAGCAATCTCCAAGACAGTGGTGAAAATGTCTCCAGGGCATGTCAGAGACTTTTACAGCAGCTCCTCCCATCACAGGCCTGAGGCCTAGGAGAGAAAAATAGTTTTGTGGGCCAGACCCAGGGGCCCCCTGCTCTATGCAGCCTTGGGACATGATCCCCTGCATCCAAGCTGCTTCAACTCCAGCAATGGATCAAAGGGGCCTATGTACAGCTCACGTCATTGCTTCAGAGGGTGCAAGCCCCAAGCCTTGGTAGCTTACAGATGATGTTGGGCCTGTAATGCACAGAAGTCAAGAACTGGGGTTTGGGAACTTTTGCCTCATTTCAGAGGATGTTTGGAAATACCTGGATGTCCAGGCAGAAGTTTGCCACAGGAGCAGAGCTGTCATGGAGACCTTCTGCTAAGGCAGTGTGGAAGGGAAATGTGAGGTTGGAACACCCAGAGTTCCCACTGGAGCACTGTCTGGTGGAGCAGTGAGAAGAGGGCCACCATCCTCCAGACTCCAGAATGGTAGATCCATTCACAGCTTGCACTGTGCACCTGGAAAAGCCACAGACATTCAACGGCAGCCCATGAAAGCAGCTGGGAAGGGAGCTGTACCCTACAAAGCCACAAGGGAGGAGTTGTGCAAGGATGTGAGAGCCCAACTCCTGTTGGGCCTGTACCTCCAATGTATCTAGGAAATAACCAACTTGCTTTTGATTTTACAGGCTCATAGGCAGAAGGGACTTGCCTTGTCTCAGACAAAATTTTGTACTTGGACTTTTGAGTTAATGCTGGAATGAGTTAAGATGTTGGGGGACTGTTGACAGGGCATAATTGTGTTTTGAAATGTGAGGACATGATTCAGGAGGACCCAGGGGAGGAATGATATGTTTTGGCTGTGTAGCCAAATCTCATTTCAAATCATAGTTCCCACAATTGTCCATGTGTCATGGGAGGGATCCAGGGGGAGGTAATTGGTTCATGGGGGTTGATACCCTCATGCTGTCCTCATGATAGCGAGTGAGTTTCCATGAGATCTGAGGGTTTTATAAGTGGTTTTCCCCGTTTTACTCTCATTCTGTTCTCTCCTGCTGCCATGTGAAGAAGGACATGTTTGCTTTTCCTTCCATCATGATTGTAAGGTTCCTAGGGCCTCCCCAGTCCTGCAGAACTGTGAGTCAATTTAAACTCTTTTCTTTACAAATTACCTAGTCTCAGATATTTCTTCATAGTAGTGAGAGAATGGACTAATACACTGAATATAGGTTCTCAGTCTCTTCTAGCTTGTAATGTTTCTGCTGAAAGGTCTGCTGCTTGTCTGATGGACTTCCTTTTGTACATAACCTACCCTTTCTTTCTACCTTCCTTGAATACTTTTTTCATTTTCATTGACCTTGCATAATCTGGTGACTGTTCTTTGGTGATAGTCATCTGGTGTAATATCTCCCAGGGGTTTTCTGCATTTCCCAAATTTGCGTTTTAACCTCTCTAGTGAAATTGGGGAAGTTTTTGTGTATGATATTTTCAAATATGTTTTCCAAGTTGCTTACTGCCTTTCTCTGTCTTTCTTAGATTCCAGAGAGTTGTAGGTTTGGTTTCTTTACATAATTCCATATATCTCAGGGATTTTCTTCATTTTTTAATTATTTATTTTTTATTTTTATCTGACTGAGTTGATTCAAAGAAACAATCTTCAAGCTCTGAGATTCTTTTCTCAAGTTGGTTTATTCTGATGTTAATACTTACAATTGTATTATGAAATTAATGCAGTGAGTTTTTCACATTTAGAGTATCAGTTTGGTTGTTTCTTAAAATGGCTACTTCAACTTTTAGCTTTTGTATCATTTTACTAGATTCCTTGGATTCCTTAGATTCTTTTGATTGGGTTTTAACTTTCCCCTGAATCTTGATGAGCTTTGTTGACACCCAGATTCTCAATTCTGTGCCTGTCATTTCAATTTTTTTAGATTGGTAAATAACGATTGCTGGGAAGCTAGTGTGATAATTTAGATGTAAGTGTCTTCTTACATCCAAATGTAAGTAGAGTTTAGAGTTGCTCGTGTTCTTGTGCATGTTTTTTGTTTTTTTGTTTTTGTTTTTTCTTATCTAGTGTTTAATGTTTGAAGGTGCTGTCCTTTAGATGGGGCTTTTTGCTTTTATATTCTTTGATGTCTTTGAGGGTTTGACTGTGGTAAAAGTTGAGGTTAGTTAATTGGCTTTATTTCTAAATGATTTTAGAGGGCCAAGCTCTCCTCCACACTCCTAAGCTGCATTCTCTAATCCTGAAGGCTTGGTACTTGGCCCATGGCTTTATTCCCTGGCCCACTGAGGTTGAGCAACTGCTGTGCTGTAAGGGCCAAAGTGTTCCCAGTCTGTTGGCAACAACCTCCAATGGGGGTGCTGGCAAAGGTGCTTTGGCTGACTGGGCAGCAGTCGGTCAACAGTGGTTGGGGAAGGCAGCCAGTGGGTGCACAGTGGTGGAATTCAGTCTGCAACAGCAACCCTGTTAGGCACAGTCTGCCAGTGAAAGAGCTATGATGGTGGCAGCTGGAATGCGTTATGACCGGGCAGTTAATGCTGCTCTGAAAGCAAGTACTTTCAGTCAGGAACCCTGGAAGGGGCTGGCATATGGGGGGTGGGCGGCTCAGATCAGATCAGCCTTGTTCCATGAGCAAGATAGCCCTGATTTGTCCAGGTCAGGCAACCAATGAGGCTAAAGCCACCTAGAGGAGCATGACAAGCCTTGGGGAATGTGTGCCACCTCATCCAGCTCTCTGGGCTCCATGCAGTTGGGAGTTTTGCCTTTGCCAACTCTCCAGGCAGTTCTCCCTGACAGCTCAAATGTCCATGTTGGTCATAGGGTCTCCTGCAGCTAGGATTCTGGAGGTCTGTGGAAAGAGTGGGCCACTGCACACCTATTTTATTCCCCCTTTCCCCAGCAGCCACTTGGGGCCAGAAACAACTTCTGGTGCTCAGCAACCCTGTGCAGGGTTACAAACTTCCTCCCCTTTCAGCCCAGGATATGCATCTTCCATCCATCCACTTTCAGTGCCTTCTTTCTCAAGATCTGTTCAGTGTGTGCTTGTCTTCTTCATGGCCTGGTCTCTCAGTAGGGGAAGCTATTCCTAGCTGCAACTAATTGGCCATCCTGGCTCCTCTCACCTGCTTATTTTAATTTTCAGTCTAATGCTCCTTCTAGCATGACTATCTCCTGTCTGAATATAAGAACATGTGACATTTGTATAAATGAAAAATAATAATCCAGAGACATATAGACAAGAGGATTACCTCAGTGGATAGCTTTCCACATATTTTGGGTTTGGAGGTTATCTCAGAGATATAGTAATGAGAGTTAACAGGACAGATAAGGCAACCTACCAGGGGAAAACATTTAAATTTCATCAGGTAAGTAGTTCTAGGAACAGAAGAAATTGAGATTTCTATGAAATTCATCAAATTCCAGATGCTTGAGAGGAAACTCTAGTTTGTAAAATGGATTATATTCCAGAAACTATTAGTAAATTTATAAAATGAAAGTTTTTAAAGTAATCATGCTCCATTTAACATCTATTCAACTGGCAAACTTCAAACAATTAATATTTAATTGATGAGGATGCTGTATTAAAAATAACCTGCCTTATTGGCAAATGATTTGGCTTGCAAACTTAAAAATATTTTGACCTAATGAATCAAATTCTGGGAAAGGGTACTAAAAATAATCACAAAAGTGGTAATATAATATGCACATTATATTTTACTTTGCATGACTAATTATAATCATAAAAAATAGAAATTCTCAAAATGCCTAAGAGTAGAGAACACCTTAAATAAGTTACTATTTGTCTTCAAAAGAGAAAATAAAACAGACATTCACTATGGTAATTATGAATTGGAAAAACCATGAACAATTCTTTTTGTATAATAGTAAGTTTAAAAGGCAGAATGCAAAAGTATTATGGTTTGAACTCACTTTTATGTTGAGAAACATTGGAAGCTATATTTATAAATGCAAATACCGATTTTAGTACCTGGGGAGTATAAGTGAATATCCTTTCTTCTTTGGCTGTCTCTTTAAAATTCTAACAATGTTATCAATAGATGCAATACAAATTCCCTAACTCATTCCAGCTTCAGTGATTTGGGCTACTTCTCGAAGTCCTCCACTGGAATTTTGGGAAATATCTATAGTGTCACATAAGTCCTCTGCAGAGCAGGCCTGGGTATTTTCTTTCTCCCTTCTAGATGGCTTTGTATGTCTACGAAAGAACACCAGAATCATCCTTGAGACTGCTGATGCCTCTCCAGAGAAAACTGCCTCTGGAGTTTTCAAGAGAAAACTGCCTCTCTTAGAAACTAACTCTTATTGGTCACAATGCTGCAAGACTCATACTAGGTCCTCCATCTCCTGGGGCAGGAAGATCCTGTATGTTCTGTGTAAACACTGGAAGACCCTTAGAAAACAGCCAAGAGTATTCTGAAAACAGTCAAGAGGAAGGAATACTCCTCTGGATATATAAAATTCAGTTTCATAGACTAGGACAGAATTCCATAGGTGGCAGAATGGAGGACTCCAGAGGATAGAGAAAAGTCCACGTTAGTTTTCTCCCACAATACGCTCTTCCATTCTCCACTATAAATTGCACAATATCCAGAGACCAGCATATTTTTTTTTATTGATTATTTCTAGCATATATTTTAGACCCATAAATGTAATAGATACTCAACAGATATTAGTAAAATAAATGAATAAATAAACGAATATTGCAGATAGATCACTGAGAGCTGCTAGTCACCTGGATATCCATCATAATGAGGTTTAGTTAATTAGTCAAGACACCACTAGATAAAGGGATGTCCATTTGAGTCCTGTATGAATGATGTCCAATATGCAAAATATATCTAACTTGGCCATTTCTAGGGGTATCCAATCTTTTGACTTTCCTTGAGAAGAAAAAAGCAAAACAAATCTCACAATGTTTTAAGAAAGTTTATGAATTTGTGTTGGACCATATTTAAAGTTGTCCTGGGCTGCCTGTGGTCCGCGGTCTCAGGTTAGACAAGCTGGATTCAGGCCTGTTTTCTAACTATCCATGGTAATTCAATCCACAAATTTCTAAAATAAGCTTATCCTCCTTTCTGCCTCTTCATGTTTTTCATAGGCTGCTGGCTCACTGACCTTCTCTTAATAAGCCTCATATTCTATTCCCCTTCCAGAGGGAAACTCTCATTTCCTTATTCTGACAGGCTCTCTCTCTTACATCTCTGCTTTGTTACATGCTGTTTGTTATTGTAGAAAAGTCTCCTTTAGCACCTAGATCATAGTAGATATTTAATACAAATTTTTGAATAAGTCAACTATTCATCTGTCAAAGACTTTGTTTGAAAAAATATGTAATAACTCAGTGATCCCTTTTGTAGATTTAGGATACTTTTATGAAAATAAGTGCTTTCAATTCTTCTTCTATAAAAATATTTCCACATTTATAATTTATGAGAAAAAAAAACATTCTCTTTATCTTTCTCTTATCTTTGGAAAAATGCAAACTCTTTTAGAGGAAAAAATGTATTAATGTCTTTTCTAAAACACAATCTGTTTTATCTTGTAATTCTTGTTCATATATATTGGGTTTTCCACATATTTTTGCATTAAAAACACTCTGGCAAACATATTGTGTCATTTGATCTTTAATTATTTTATTCATTTATTTAGCCAAAAAATAATTATCAAACATTTAATAAAATGCACTCCATTAGCCAAAAGGGATTTGAAATGGATTGCATAAGTGTTTAAGGGGAAGAGCAAAAACAGTGGCAGGAAGTAAGCATGCAAAAGTACATAAAATAATGTCATTACAGTTGTACAAGGGCTACAAAAGAAAAGTTCAGGGTACAATGATATTTTGAAACACTAAGAAAGCTGTCCCAATGTAAATGCTTTACAATTTAATTCTAAATGATGGCAAGGAGTCATCTAAGCTGTAGGAACGGAACATACAATGCCCCCAGAAAGAAGTAGAAATAAGCTTAGACTGTTTGAAAATAAAGGGAAGACCAGGATGACTGAGATATAATGAGATATAGTAGAATGACTCGAAATTATGCTGTAGAGAAAAGTATACTGCAGATTATTTAGATCCATGTAAGCCAAATTTACTATTTTAAGCTGGATTTTTAAAGCAATGGATCTAACAAACACACACAAAACACTCTACTCAACAACAGCAGAAAGTCTTCTTAGGCAAACATGAGACAATTCCCAGGAAAGATGACATATTAAGCCATAAAAAAGTCTGAAATTTAAGAAGATTGAAATCATATAAAGTATGTTTTCCAATCATAATGAAATTAATCCAGAAATCAACAACAAAGGAAAAAGTGGAAAATTCATAAATAAATGAAAAGTAGTGCAGTGTTGAATAACCATTAGATCAACGAATAAATAAAAAAGGAAATTAGAAAACACTTTGAAGCAAACAAAGATAACAACACAGTGTAATGAAACATGGGATGCAGAAAAAGCAGTATGAAGAGTGAAGTTCACAGTGATAAAGCCTACATTAAAAATGTAGAAAGCACAATAGTGGGTCAACTGGAAAAAATTCAATAAGGTTTGTAGCACTGTATTAATCTTAATTTGTTGATTTTTGCGCAGCAGTTACGTTTTTGGGAAAATATACACAGACTTATTCCAGAGCCAAAATGCATTGTGTCTGCAACATACTGTCAAATATTTCAGAAAAAAACAGACTAAAGTAATCGTGGCAAAATGTTAACATTTGAGGAATCTGAAGTTTATACAGGAATTCTTTGTACCATTTTTGTAACTCCTGTAATTCTAAAGTTATTTCAAAATGTAAAGGCTAGTCAATTCTCTAAAATTAATAAGAAATATCACAAATAACCTGACTTTATAATTCAAGGACTGTAAAACAAGAAAAAACTAAGCCCAAAGTTCGCAGAAGCAAGTAAATAACAAACGTTTAAGCCAAAAGCAACAAAATATTTTCCAACATCGAAAAAGAAAATAATGAAGCTGAGCTAATTTTTATATTTAATCTTAGCCAAAACACCAAGAAGCAATAATAATTGTTTTTTAGGAATGATAAAATTGACAAACCCTTAACTAGACTAACTAACTAAGAAAGATAGAATACTAAAAAGAATAAAGTCAGAAATAAATGAAAAGGCATTACAACTGATGCCAAAAGAATAAAAAGGATTATAAGAGGTTATTATAAATAATTATATACCAACAACTTACTAAGACAAAATCAAGAAGAAGTAGAAAGTTTGAACAGCCTAATGGCTACTAAAGAGACTGAAGCAGTAATACAAACCTCCCAACAAACAGAAGTCCAGAACCAGATGGCATCACTGATGCATTACATCAATAATTAAAGAACAAATTTCAATCCTTCTCAAACTCTTCCAAAAATTGAAGAGGAAGTAATACTTCCAAACACATTCTACAAGGCCAGTATATCCTGAGATCATAGGAAAACAAAGACTCCAGAAAAACATAGAACTATAGATCAATATCCATAATTAATATTGATGCAGAAATTATCAAGAAAAAAGACTAGCAAGACTGAATTCGGCAGCATATTAAAAGGATTATACACCATGACTGAGTGGGATTTATTCCTGGTATGAAAGGATGGTTCAGTATATGAAAAGTCAATTAATGTGATATACCACATTAACATAATAAAGAATAAAATTATACCATTGTCTCA
The DNA here is from genome assembly GCF_000951045.1 of Mandrillus leucophaeus. Taxonomy (NCBI): domain Eukaryota; kingdom Metazoa; phylum Chordata; class Mammalia; order Primates; family Cercopithecidae; genus Mandrillus; species Mandrillus leucophaeus. The sequence continues at coordinate 2,533,654 of NW_012103354.1, forward strand.
ATAGGTGTAGAAATAGCATTTGAAAAAATATGGCAATCTTCCATGATACAAACACTCTAAAACCTTAGAATTAAAGAAACTTACCTCAGTTTAGTAATACAGGCCATATATAAAAAGCCCACAGCTAACACCATACTTAATTGTGGAAAAAATCAGTTTTCCCTCTGTGATTAGGCATGAGACAAAGATGCCCACTATTGCCATTTGTATTCACCAAAGTACTGGAAGTCCTATCCAAAGCAATTAGGCTAGAAGAAGAAATAAAAGGCATCCAAATAAGAAACAAAGAAGTAAAATTGTCCTTGTTTGCAAACAATATAACTTCATATAAAGACAACACTAAAGACAAAAAAAAAAAAAAGAAAAGAAAAAAAGGTTAGAACTAATAAAAATATTTGGTAAAATTTCAGAATACAAATTCAAGATGCAAAATCAGTTGCAATTTTATAAACTAACCAACAATCTTAAAAGAAAATCAGGAAAACACTCCTGTTTAATATAGCACTAAAACAAACAAACAAAAAATACTTAGGAAAAAAACTTGATTAAAGAGATGAAAGACTTAAGTAATAAAAACTGCAAAACACTGATAAGACAAATTAAACAAGACACAAGGAAATGAAAAGACATGTTCATGAATTGTAAAACAGAATTATTAATATGCCCATACTACTCAGAACAACTTACATATTCAATTTAGTCCCTATCATATTCCAATGATATTTTTTAAAAGACAGAAATAACATTCAAAATCCACATGACCATAAATAGTCAAATCAACCTCGATATAGAAGAACAAAGCTGAAGGTGGCATACCTTTCTTTTTAAAAAAAAAAAAATTATGAAACTAAAATAATCAAAACAGTATGATACTGGCATAAACACAGACGTAACGATCATTGAAATAAAATAGAGTTCTTGGAAATAAATTTATGAATACAGTCAACTAATTTTCAATGAGGAGGCAAAGAATACGTGTAAGGAAAGAGTAGTTACTTCAAGAAATAGTATTGGAAAAACTGGATATCTAGATGCAAAGTAATGAAATTGTACTTTTATCTTATACAATATGTAAAAACCAACTCAAAATGGATTACTTAATCATAAGACATGAAACTATAAAACTAATAGGAAAAAAACACAGGAAATCTTTCATGACATTGGTCTTGGCAATGATTTCACAGATGACGCCAAAAACAAGCAACATAAACAAACGTGGGACTACATCAAGCTAAAAATTTTCTACATAGCAAAAGAAACAATCAACAGAGTAAAAAGATAAACCATACTATGGGAGAAAATGTTTGCTATTCATACATCCGATAAGGGATTAATATACAAACTATATGGGGAACTCTTAAAACTCAATAATGAAAAAATGTATAACCCAGTTAAAAAAGAAAAACAAAATGGGCTAAGAACTTGAATAGCCATCACTCCCAAGAAGACATATGAATGACCATCAGGTATATAAAAAATGCACAAGGTCACTAATCTTCTGTTTGCATATCAAAACTACCAGATATTAACTAACACCTGTCAAGATGGGTATTAAAACACACGCACATACACACACACACACACACACAACAAGTGTTGGCACGAATGTAGAGAAATTGGAACCCTTGCACATTGCTGATGGGAATGCAAAATGATGCAGCTGCAATAGAAAATAGTATGGAAGTTCTTCAGAAAAGCAAAAAGAGAACCACCATATAATCCAGCAATCTCACTTCTGGTTATTTATCCAAAAGAATGAGAATCAAGTTCTCGAAGAGATAATAGCATTCCTATCTTCATTGTAGAACTGGACAAAATAACCAAGATGTGGAAACAACCTAGATGTTCACTGATACATGAAAAGCTAAAGAAAAGGGATTTCCTATTCAATAAATGGTGCTGGGAAAACTGGCTAGTCATATGTAGAAAACTGAAACTGGACCCCTTGCTTACACCTTAAACAGAAAACACTCAAGCTGGATTAAAGACTTTAATGTAAAACCCACAACCATTAAAAAACCCTAGAAGAAAACCTAGGCAATACTATTCAGGACATAGGCATGGGCAAAGATTTCATGACCAAAAAAAAAAAAAGGAATTTCCATGAAACCAAAATTAATAAATGGGATCTAATTAAAGATCTTCTGCACAGTAAAATAAACTATCATTAGAGTAAACAGGCAACCTACAGAGTGGGAGAAAATTTTTGCAGTCTATCCATCTGACAAAGTTCTAATATCCAGAATTTGCAGGGAACTTAAGCAAATTTACCAAAAAAAAAAAAAAAAAAAAAAACCATCAAAAAGTAGGCAAAGGATGTAAACAGACACTTCTCAAAAGACAACATTTATGTGGCCAACAAACATATAAAAAAAAGCCCAACATCACTGATCATTAGAGAAATGCAAATCAAAACCACAACGAGATACCATCTCATACAAGTCAGAATGGCAATTATTAAAATGTCAGGAAACAATACATATTGGCAAGTCTGTGGAGAAAAATAATGCTTTTACACTGTTGGTGGGAATGTAAATTAGTTCAACCGTTGTGGAAGACAGTATGGTGATTCCTCAAGGGTCTAGAACCAGAAGCACCATTTGACCCAGCAATCCCATTGCTGGGTGTATAACCAAAGGAATATAAATCATTCTACTGTAAAGACACATGCACATATATGTTTACTGCAGCACTATTTACAATAGCAAAGAAATGGAACCAACCCAAATGCCCATCAATGATAGACTAGATAAAGAAAATATGGTACATATACACCATGGAATACCATACAGCCGTAAAAAGGAACAAGATCATGTCCTTTGCAGGGATATGGATGAAACTGGAAGCCATCATCCTCAGCAAACCAGCACAGGAACAGAAAACCAAACACCACATATTCTCAATCACAAGTGGGAGTTGAACAACGAGAACACATGGACACAGGGAGCGGAACATCACACACCATGGCCTGTTGCCGGGTGGGAGTTGAGGGAAGGAAACTTAGAGGACAGGTCCATAGGTGCAGCAAACCACCATGGTACACATATTCCTATGTAACAAATCTGACTGTTCTGCACATGTATCCCAGAACTTAAAATAAAATAAAAAGAATTAAAAAAGAAAATACGGTACAACTGAACACTATTCAGCATTAAAAAGAAAAAAGTTTGAAATATGAACTTAAATGAACTTTCAGAACATTATAGATGTGAAATAAGCCAGTCTACATCAAGACAAATATTGCATAATTCCACTTATATGAGGTATCTAAAATGGTTAAATTTATAAAATCAGAGTGGGACAGTTGTTACCAGGGGCCTGAGATAGGGAGAAACGGGAAGTTATTAATCAATGGTCTTAAAGTTTCAGTCAAGAAAGATTAATATGATTTGGAGATCTTTTCCACAATATTGGGCCTATTTATAGTCAGAAATAAAGTATTGTTCACCCAAAAACTTGCTCAGAGGGTAGATATAATGCTAAGTGTTCTTACCATAATATGATAAAAATAAACTGGTTATATTGAAGATCAAAGAATTATTGAAGCTTAGAATATATTTTAAGATTAAACAAAAAGTTTAAGTATGTAAAGCTGGAGGTAAATAAAATAGAACGAAAGGAGTTTTATGTTTTTCCTTTTCTATGAAATTTTTTGTATCAAGAGAGGTATAGATAGCTGCAAATCATAGTGAATTCTGGGAATAATAGCCATTGGAGTTGTAAAAATTACTCTAGCTTTAAGACTTGTCAAAACAATTTCATCATTTCAGAAAGGAATTCTAGCACATATGTCAGTGTCAGCTGTGTGACAGTAAAGAATCCAGTTTCAGTGTAAGTGGGTTTAAATGGCTCTTGCTGCCCCCTTAGCTCTCCTTTTCTTAAGAGTGGTTGTAAGAGAATATCAACATATGGTGTATTTGGCAGTAAAACATCATTAGTGAAAAACACCCGCAACTGCAGAAAGTTGGAAGAATTATGACAATTACAAAGAAACTTAGCGCTTGACAATATATATGGTTTAAAGATGTTATTTTTCTATTCTACAAGGGATATTATGCTGGTACTTCAGCAGCATTCATTTTCCTAGTTATATAGCAATAGCTTTCAATTTTTGTTTAGGAATTGATCCTAAATAAGCATAATACCATTCAGTGGCTGCAGTGATTGTTTCAGGGTTAAATCCACGACACATAGACAAATGATCAGATTTGCTGGTACTTCTCGAAAAGTGTCTTTCTGCACTAGATTTCCAATTTTGACAATGTAGAATTGAAGTTTCTTTTGCCACCTTTTTTCACAACACAAGGAGAATAGAGTCAACCTGAATAATTGCAAATGGGAGATAGAAACTGGATCTGTTGATGTTATCAGAACTCTTGTATCCAGTCACATCCTCAACCTGGATCTGTCTGCTACCTGAGCTAAAGAAAATTTTTCTTTTTGCTTAAGCTTATTTGGTTGAGTTTGTTGGTGTATTACTCCGTTTTCACACTGCTGATAAAGACATACCAGAGACTGGGTAATTTATAAGGAAAAAGAGGTTTAACGGACTCACAGTTCCACGTGACTGGGGAGACTACAATCATGGAAGAAGGTGAAAGGCATGTCTCACATGGCAGCAGACAAGAGAAGAGAGATTGTGTAGGGAAATTCCCCTTTACAAAACCATCAGATCTCATGAGACTTATTTCCTGTCACTAGAACAGCAAGGAAAAGCCCCACTCCCATGATTCAAATTACCTCCCAACAGTCCCTCCCACAACACATGGGAACTGTGATAGCTACAATTCAAGATGAGATCTGGGTCGGGCACAGCCAAACCATATCAGTTGGTATTGCTATGGGTATAATTATATTTTATTATTATTATTATTATACTTTACGTTCTAGGGTACACGTGCATAACGTGCAGGTTTGTTACATATGTATACTTGTGCCATGTTGGTGTGCTGCACCCATCAACTCGTCAGCACCCAT
>NW_012103354.1:2539827-2597647 GCF_000951045.1 Mandrillus leucophaeus
TCCTTACTCCTTATACGAAAATTAATTCAAGATGGATTAGAGACTTAAATGTTAGACCTAATACCATAAAAACCCTAGAAGAAAACCTAGGTATAATTATATTTATGTATTTGTCATTATTGACTAAAACAGTGAAAACTGATTAAGTACTCTCAAGGTAGATTATCTCTAAGACGAGTATCTTATATTCAATAATAGAAAATCCAAACTATCAATGAAAATATTTTTAAATTGTCAATCCAATAAATATTTTGGAACCGTTTTTGTTTGTTTGTTTGTTTTTTAATAAAAGGAGTGGGCTTGGAGAGAGTCGTACACAGACCTGGCCCTTCATGAAGGCTTTCTTTATCTGGAAAAGGAAATTGAATAGATAATTGCAATGGCAGACATTCATGTCAGAGATAGTAGCTTCCATGAGAGCAAACAGGTAACACAATTATGGCTGTTGACATTGAAGGCACCCCAGGGAACAAATGTACTAGTTCTGTTTCTGGGCACAGAAATCAACTCTTGAATTGGGTACTACCTGAGAGCTTGTTGCATCATTTCAGCCTATAGGACACTAGCTCCCTGACTCTTCCAATGGTACCATTTTCTTTCACCGGAGAATCTCAGATTCCCAAGACTGCCCCATTCCCTATGACATGTGCTATTCTTAGTACCCTGTTCAAAGCTACACCCTATAGTCTGAGGTTGTGGAGGCTGCTTTCTCATATAATCACAGACAATTCTTTCCCTTGGAACTACACTGTATCGTAGACCTTCTCCTTTTTAATTTTTAGAGATTATTTTTCAAGACTCTATTCTCCATTCTACAGCACTTGACCTATCTCCCTTTTCCCTGGGTATGAGTGTTGCAGCCCTACACAAGCCTGCTAAGGTGCTGAGGACAATATGGGGAACACTTAAGGATTTAAAAGTCTTAAAGTATAGGTGATATTTTAAGCAGTAAATGATAAATCTAATGCTTTAAAAATTAAATTCAAAGTGAAAGAGAATCAAAACCAACTGTTTGGAAATATTCCCCATAGTTATGGAATTTTGTTGTTGCAAATGTATGTATTTTCTGTTAAACCTTCATATATGTACATGTTACCAAAAAAGGGATAAGAAACAAGTACACAGAAAATATAATTTCTTCTTAATAAGTATTTCTAAAAGTTCTTTGGTTTCTAAAACCAATCACTGTTTAATATCATAGGAAACTGGCATTTATTAAGTGCGGCCCACTCCCAATTACATAAATGGAGAACAGATATCATGAGCTTAGATATCGTATACAGACAAACACAAACACACACACAAATGTATCTTGTTGGGCTTACTGTTGACATTAAAGTTAATAAAACAGAAACTGCAATTGGAATCAGATCTTTAAATATCTCTATCACACATTCAAAACATTTTAAAAAAAACATATACAAACACATTTGTTCTCACTAAACATATTATTAATTGAAGAAGTGGTATGATACAATTACCTACACAAATATATTCATTATATTAATAGTGATATCAAAGCATGTATAATGTTAATATATAAAACAATATTTTAAAGACAATTCCATCTTACTATGTATTTTATTGCATTTTGGCATATGGCAAATGCTTTACAGAGTATTTATATTATAGGATGTAAATGTATACATTTTCTTCACAAATACATATATATGTATTTTTGTTACCATTTAAAAATATCGTGCTGTTCAGTGTGTGATTAAAAAGTAAAAGATTGTAATCACTGTGTTGAATTATACACTGCCCGAGGATAAAGGTTCTTTCTACTTATTGTTTCATCCCCAGAGTTTAGCAAGTGCCTGGCACAGGAGCCACTAGTAAATATTTGGTAAATGAATGAAAAACTAGATGAAACCATTATTTCTATGTAACCTTGTTTCCAAGAAAATATTACTATTAGAAATTATGTTATTTAGATAATATTTTGATGTTTAGCATTTTGTATTATGTTTTTGTTTGTTTTCATGTTTGTATTTCCATCTAGGTGCTTATCTCTTGTTACTTTTAGACATTAAAAAGTGTTTGAAAAATGAATAAGTAAACAAAAAATAGGTGCTAGTATACTTATACTCACATTTCCTATAGGACAGAGAGAGCATCCTTTTATAATAAGCAACTTTTTTGCCTACTGTAAAATGCCAGAGCTGAAATTTGTCTGTTGCATTTCAGCCACACACAGCTGTTAGAGTTCCTGAGTATTTTTAAAACCAGTGACGTGAAGATTTGGATTTGGAAAGCTTAGCAGTCTTAAGGAATTTCATTACCTTATTTTGTTGAAGGGAAAACGGGAATTTTGATCTAGTTAAAAAAAAAAATCTTTTATGATATATGTTTAATGTCAGTGCTCCAGAATTTCAGTCAGTGGCGACTGGGAGTAAATGTGACAAATTCTTCTGAAATCCAGGGGACAAACAACGAGGCTGAGGTACTTGGATCTATTTGTTAATGGAGAATACTTGACTAAGATGTATGGCACACTTTTTATTTATTTGCAGTGGCTCAAAGGCAAATGCACAATTCAAGGCTCGTTTTTAATGTGAAGCATTAAATTAAAAGCTTCCCTTGGGGACTTTAAATGGATGTCTAAGAGAATAGTAACTCTTAGGTCTTTTATGATTATTTTGCTTGCTTTTAAATCGTTTCAGATGGGTTGGAGTTTTTGGATGGCATTTTCTCATCATCACACCACTTGGATAGATATTTAGTAACAGGGATTGTGTTAATAGATTTAACACAAAGTCATAAAATTTTTGCTATGAGAAATTAACAATATAAATCATTTTAACATAATTTATCAACTTCAGGTTTTTTTATATCGGATGTAGCAAGGAATAAATTATTCAATATACTTCTCAAGGGATTTCATATTTAACATCTGCATGCTGTAGGTGGTAGGGGATATTTAGTTTCTCTTCTTTAGGAAGACATATTTCCCCCCCTAGACATTTCTATCCTCTTCTTCCACTTGTTTTTCCTCTCTGTGGACATAGGCAGTCACTCTGTTGGTAGGTACAGTCACTGGTTCACCTTTCTGTATTTGGTGGAAAAAATCAATCTCAAATCCCCAAGGCAAGGAATTTGGTTGACAGTTATACTATTCCCTCTACCATACCTCCAGCCCTGACAACTGGGAGACAGAGACTCTGGTTTTTTGTGTACATTTCAAACATTTCAAAGTTCCTGTTAAGTTGTGTGTATGTGTGTGTGTGTGTGTTGGGGTGTTTTGGTGATAAAAGTTGAAGAAATATTGAAATGCCCAGTGCTGATTGTACTTATAAGCTGTCTTGTACTCCAGCCTTTATTGAAAATAAAGCTAATATGTAGTGATCCATTTTAATGTATTCGTTATCTAACCTAATGGTGTCTAATTCAAGAGGAACACAAGAGAATATCATTTATTGGCTACATCAAACCCCATCTGGTCTTCTTAACGTTACCCACACAAATTCTGTTCTACAGCTAAATCAAATTACTTGCACTGTCCAGATATTCCAAACTCACATAAACTTGTCATTTTGCATAGATTGGCATCACACTCTCCTTTTTGTTGACTGGAAAATGACTATTTGCCTTTTGGGACTTTAAACATGTTTGCCCCAGGACAGATCTAGTGACCCAGTTTTTCTTGAAACAGGATGTCATACAACCCTGAACCCCAATTCCTGTAAGAGAAGGTTCTGTAAACTACTTCCAAAAGGCCAAATCTGACCCACTTCATGTTTTTGTAAATAAAGTTGTATTGGAACATAACCATGACCATTCACATATGCATTACGTATGCCCACATTCACAGCACAATAGCAGAGTTGAATAGGTGTAACAGATATCATGAGGTGCACAAAGCCTATAATATTTACTATTTAGCCATTTACAGAAAATGTTTTCTAAACCCAACTCAAGTCTACGATTGCCTGATATCAAATTCCAAGTATTCCCTTTATATAGAGTCACTGTTTTCTAATTTATCATAAGCTCTGAGTAAACAATAACTTTATAATTTTAAAACCGCCAACAACGAAAAAAAAAAAAAAAAAAAAAAAAAAAAAAAAAAAACACCCCTTCCGGGAAAGGAACCGGAAAAAAAAAACCGGAAGAAAAAAAAACCTTGGCAAAAAAAGCAAAGGGGCAAAAACCCGGGGAAAAAAAAAAAAAAAAGGCCAAAATTTAAGGAAATAACATAATTGAGAGAATAAGAATAAACACTAATGCTGAGTTACTAGCATAATGTGATCTTGTGTATCAGTATGATGAGACTGAGTTCAGCTGTTAATTCCAAGAGTAGATTCAATAATGTATTTACACATATTATGGGAGAGGATTGGTAGTTTATGGGAACAATGGGAGACAACAGAATCTCACCATTTATTTGTTTATTCCTTATAGACATATTCCTGATGTTTTATGCTGCCTGCTGAAGATTCATTAGATAGCTCAAGGGATTAGGCCTATTAGCCTCCAACAACAATAAATAGGTCTAATAGTTGTTGACACTCTTTCTCTTTGTTAAACCTCTTTTAATAACATTGTTGAAGAAGGATTATAAGTGGAGTGCATCCAGTTGTCTCAGGGAAAGGCTACTGTGAGTCTCTCTGAGGGAAGGAGCTCAATGAAGCTTTGTATTTCCAATAAAGTTATCTGTATCCTTCCTGCCAGAAGAAACTCCAACATACAGGCAATATATCAGTGCCACAAGTTTTCTTCAAGCACGGAAGTACAAGGGTGTGGATGAGCATTCTTCTGGACTAAATTCAACATTATGGTTCCTACAAACTTGACCATAAGTAAGAAACATAGAAAGCAGTTGATGCTGTAAAATTGAGGAAGAATTTGCTGAGCAATGGCTATAGATACTACTTATGCAACTGGCATCTGCTTGAAAAATTGGATGAAGATAAAAGCTACAGAAAATTGCAGAGTCTGAAGTTTATGATGGTGAGGAATCGAATGCATTGCCCACATCAGAGTCCCACTCCTAGGAGATTAAAAAGATCTGCAAAAGCCTCACCCCTTTGAAATCACAAATGGCTGAGACAATGATAAAAATGTAAAGATAGTCAAGCTGTGTTTTCTTACCTTTAGAAAGTGTAGTGCAGACCATTTTAATATCAAAACAAATTTGATAATTTATGCCAGATGGAGCTGTCTCCTAGAATACAATTTCAAGCATTTACCCACAGATTGTGAGCCCTAGAACAAATGATTTCATATCTGTAATCCTCAATGTTCTTACCATTAAAATAAAGATAAACCTAGGTTTACCATGAAGGTTAGATGAGATAATGACTAATAAGTAGGTGATTAGTTTTAGTAAATATTTGTTTCTTTTTTCATCTTATTATTTAGAGCTGAAATATCTTTTTGGAATCTTGAGTTGATTGATCAAATAATATACACACTCTAACAATTAGTAGTTACTACTCTTTATAACAGGCTATAAGATTTTAAATGCACTGCACCATTGTATAAGGCACTGAGATAACGTCTCGATATTTGAAGAGATAGCCTTGTAGAATCTTCTGATTCATAATATTATCTATATTGTGCTTGAATTTAATTGACAGATAGACTAAATATATCAGTCCTGCTTGGTCACACTCATTTCATATTGGAAATCGAACACAATTTCATGAATTCAGAAGTTACCCATGAATTTAGCCCTTTGGAATACTTTTTTTTTTTCAACTTGAAAGCTTATATGCTTTTTTCTTTAAAACTAATATTATAAAAGTAATTTGTGTGATTTGAAGTTGCAAATTTCACTCAAATAAACTGATTAATTAGAGTCATGTTGACATTTTAATCATCTCTTTTAAAAAATTTAATTTTAAAGTTTTCCAAAGTTAGATTTGTAATTTCTTCAATTCCCCACCAATCTTCTGGATGAGGAGATTGAAGCCTGAGAGTTGAAATGAATTCACATTGAATATTGCTGTAGCTAAGAATGCCACAGGTCTTCTCAGTATTAGGTAAATGATGTTTTCCATTCAAGCATGCTACCATTTCCTTTGCTTCCCTGCAAACTTTGGCAAACATTCTTTTTTTAATTACTTTTTATTATTATTACTTGAATGCACAGATGATTTTAAGGCAAAAGTAGTTTCTGTACCAGTTATTCTGTTGGAAGCCTCCAAATGGCTATCACCTTGCTCTTATGTGAATATACATATGTATTTTTAAGTACAGTTGTGTTATCCTGTGCATGTATTATCTCATGCAACTCTATTCCTTACAAGGAGTTATATTTGTAGTGTGGCAAAGTACCCCCAGGAACGTTTGTTTATAGAATAGAGAAGAATTTGACAGCTGCAATTTGCATTTAGAAGAGTTACTGGCAATATCCCACTAATATGTTTGTCACTTATAAACAAGTTTGGAATGCTGGTCCAAGTGTATCTCAATTTAAAGAATTTCAATAATTAGAAATAGGTTACTTAAAAGAATTAGCAGTTATAATAAACAGAAAACACCCACTATAGTATGAATTTTAATTATTTATAAAGCAGAAACTCAGTTTACTAACTCATTTATGTAAAATTTTAGTTCAACAAGAGAGTTCAGAGTATTTTTAGTTGTTTTATTTTTTAATATATCTCGTAGGAAAGATAGTACATACAATATAATCTCCATGGAAAAGGAATTTACGATTCAAATAAACTGATTAATTTATCTAAAAGATTCAGTGAAGTGTGTGTGTGTCTGTGTGTGTTTGTGTGTCTGTGTGTGTGTGTGTGAAGAGGAAATGTCAGAGATCAATCCAATCACTTCTCTAGGTTTAGAGTCCTTTCCCATTTCCTATTCTTTCTGATGTCTTTGCCATTGGGGTACAGTGCAGCAAAGGTGAGAAACTCTTTATTTATCACACCACGGACATAGTCAACAACACAAGCAGCAGTTTCATTACCCCTTTTACATATAACTCAAAAAGAAATTTGTTGTCAAAGTTTAAATAAAGCATAATTGATTCTGCTGGAAGACCTTTTGTGTCAAAACAGAGAAAAGATGTAATAGCGGAAGTTTGGACATTAATCCTCTGACTACAGAGACATTTTCAACGAAAGAAGAATTAAAGCAGAATAGGATTGTTTTTGAATTGAAACTTGTGAGAAAACTTAAGACGTGAAAAATTGCTTGCATGGAAGTAGAAAATCCAAACGTTGCTTAGGGAGTGGAAAACTGTACTGATGAAATGACTCTTTAGCAGAACTGACAGGTCTGAAAAGTGTGACTGCAGGAATGACAAACTGTTTGTAATTTGACACAGGAAACTGGGAACCAGAGTAGTATTTTGGCAAAAGAGCACCCAGAAGATTAGTCATCCCTAGAAGAGCACCCTCTCAAGTAGGCAATGTGAGAAACACAGGTGGTCTCTGAAACAAATCCAGGTTTTTCTCATCGTTTTGATGGAGGAAGGATGGTCTGTACAAGAGCTGATGAATGTCTTTGATAAGAAGCAGACCAAAAAAAGAATATCCTTTGGTCAAGTCTAGCAATGTCAAGGTCTTCTGGTTTAGGAAAGGATGGATTACTACAAAGAAAGTGTGATGACTTGTGCTGAGTTCTTCTCTTCCTTTCTTTTCTCAGCCTTTCTATTACCTTCACTTCCTTTTTTTTTTTCTTTTTTAATCTCTGGGGTTTTTTTCTCTTTTCTCTACACATTCATGGAACACTCACTGTAATATAGGTGTTATTCTAGACAGTAGGGACACTGAGATGAACAAAGTATGATTTCACTGCACTTAAGGTGTTCTTAAGTGCAGTGAAATATATTGTAGTGAAATATATTGTAGCACAATCTCTTGAACATCCTTGTTTCCTGGGAGTCACCTCTCTAAGCACCACATCAGCAAAACATACCAACCTTCTCCCACTTCTTCTTTAGGTAGCAAAATCCAATGGCTTTACCACATTTTATCTATAAAGCTTCGTTATCCGTGGCAGTCTTCATCTTCACGTAGGTTATTGGTTCAAGGATGGCAATTTCAGAAGGGATACCATACAGAACGTTGTCAGAGTCCTTACAGAACCACCATTTGGCTCCGTTGGGGCATGTTTCATAGGTTTAGACATCCCACTAAAGTTTACTTAAGTAATGGGGAGGGTGAGTCAAAGCATTCTTTCACTAGTCAAAGACAAAAAAAATTCCTGGAAATCCTGAGAATCAGAGCTTAAGAGACAAAACAATATCTGTTAGATTACTAAATACAAACTATTCATTTTAGAGTGTAAAGACTCTGGGACTAGATAAGAAGGGGACCCATATTAGGATCACTATGATCATAAATAGCTAAGCCAAGGCTTTTATTTCCCTCCAAGAGGTGGATTGGAGGCATTGTTAGTCTGTCTTTTCTACTTGGAAAGACAAAATAGTGTGTAGAGATTCGCATTGTGAACTTTCAAGCCAAAAGCAACCCAGGAACTCAACAGAAAAACTGAAAGAAAACACAGACACTTTGAAAGAAGTGGTGGGCAGCAGCCTACACCGTGAGTGAGGTGGAGAGCTGTGTCTCCAGAGCATGAAAGGGTGAGAGACTGTCTCCATGAGGCACAGTCCTACTAGGGAGCCGGGTAATCCAGGCCACGTGACAGCACCTTGCCCCTGCACCTCGCTGGTGCTGACTTAATCAGCCGTGGTAAGTATATGAGAAGTAGAATAGGGATATGCTTTACATGTATTCCCAGACCCCAGCAGGGAGGGAAACCATTCCTGATACTAACTCATAGTGAAATGGTATGTTCCCTGATCCCCCTCATACGGTGCGCAATGGGGGTGCAGCTAGTTTCTTCAGTGACTCGTTACTCAAACCTCTCGCAGAGCATACAGAAGGGCAGGCTGTGGTGCTCTGACCCCACAGCAGTGTCTAGGGGTGAACGTTTACAGCTGAAGCCCCAGAGGGCGTGTGTCACAGGGTACTGTTTTAGTTTAGCCGTCTGGCAGTGGCTTGTGTTAGCTGAATTAAACCTCTGCCTTATCACAAAGACAGAGAGCTTTCTGTATCCCCGGGTTCTTGCCTTGGTGTACCTGAAGGAGCAGATCACACGTGGGCTTGGAGAATGAGCGCAAGGTTTGCTTGAGTGGCAGTAGCTCTCAGCAGATAGAGGAGCCAGAAGGGAGATGGTTTTCCCCTGGAGTGGGGCCACTCAACAGCCTGGGCTCTCCTCCAACTGCCCCAGCCAAACTCCACATCATTCTGCCAGCCCACTGCCTGCCAGTGTGCTGGCATCTGTCCGTATGCTCTTCCACCGGCGTGCTCCCTCAACGTCCAGCCACTACAGTCTTGAGGTTTTTATAGGCATAGAATGGGGACGACGCAGGCCAAGGTGGTCTTGGGAAATGCAACATTTGGGCGCAAAAGCAGGAGTGCTTGTCCTCACCTAGGTCCCTGGGCATAGGCCTGGGGTGGAACCCTGACCAAGGACCACTCCCTTCCCTGCCCAGAACTTCCCTTCCCCGTTTCCGTCTCAATAGGAGAACTCCTGGAAGTCGGCCGGCTAACTCAGGTGGTGGTCACAAACTGAGAGAAGCTCCCAACTGAGATTTATGATATGATCTTGAGTGGTGACTAACCCCTTGTCCAAAACTAAGGGATGAGCAAAAAATGTGCTGCAGCCACGCAGGAGCTGGGTGCCCCTGCTTTGCTAGTAAATTAGGAAGGGTGTGGCCTGAAAGCTGACAGTTTTCGTCTCCGTGGAGAAGTCTTGTGGCCTTGGGCAGTTTTGCATTCTAAGCACAGGCTGCCTGGAACCCAGCTAGCTGTTGCTAGCAGAATACCTCAGGTGTGAGACCTGCCTTATTAAATACATGGGAGCTGAGTGGGGCAGCTGCTTGGTACCCTCTCTTTCCCAGTGCAGAGAATTCTGTGCTGTGCTTCTCCTTGGAATATTACCCCAGCAGCCAAGGAACTGCCCTCTGATCCCCACTGAAACCGCTGATTGTACCCATACATGGGGAGCCAGGACACACCTTGCCTGACCCAGTCTTCACCCAACTTTGCCCCTCCACCTGTCCTAATAATGTTATACAATAGAGAGGGATGTTTGAAAGCTCCAAAGCCCCACCCCTTGCCTAAGACACCAGATTACCTACCCTAAGTAACATAAGGCAAGCACAAATCCCACTGCTACCACTCCAGCTGGCACCCTTTTGCAAGAACCACCTCCTTGCTGAAGGCCAATCAGCACAGCCCATTGCAGCATTGCAGGCACGATAACACAGAGCTTAGGATGAAGAAAACTTCTGTGCAACCTCAGTTACTACAATTGCCTACCATCACCCTGGCTAACCAGGAGGTCTTGAGCCTGTCCATGTGCCCAGTATATTACAACTACAGCTGACACTTGAGAAAGCCAATACACTAAGGCTATATAAAACCAAGAAAATCTTTCAGAGTCTACAGCAGTTACCTGCCACTCCCAGCAAAGCTGATGCTGGTACTCACTGCTGGGAGACTAGAGGAAGTGTCAGCTCGGTACAGCTCCACCCAACACTGGAGCTAAGAGTGGAGCCCAAGCCACAGCACATCCTGTAGACCTATTCACAGACTAAGGCATTAGAGAGCTTCTCTAGTTGGCTGGCAAGAGACAAAGATGACCAATTCTCCTAAGAAATAAAAACCAAAATTAATGGTGTATAATCATAGCCCAAATGGAATGTTACCAGGAGAGTGCTAGAGTCTATTGGAGAGTTCACTGGAAGAAGTTACAGTACGTACACATATGCACAAAAGAAAGTAACATGAAGCTGGCAGAGATCAAACACTGACAGATTTAGTATTCCATGGAAAGGGTGGGTGGGAGTCCTCTCAGACTCTCTAGCCCCTGTGGCAGACTGCTGGTTTCCAAGATCATGGAGAGTTTCTTGCACGCACAAGCATAAATGCTGAAGTAGGCAATGATTTGGGGCCTCCTTGAGGGCATTACTTGGCTCACAAAAGGTTCTTGTCTTTCCCCCCAGAACTGAGCTGTAGTAGCAGGCATTGTACTGGGTGTGCACTCATTGTGAAACTTTGTTCTGCTCAGGGTCCTTCAACTCTCGTAGCTTCACATCACTGGATTCTCTGCAGACATTCTCCAGCACCAATCTGGAGTATGGCAGCCCCATAGAGCAGCTATACACAGAAGGACAGCAGGATTCACAGTAGTCTAGCCCTCAGGGACTGCTACTCATAGGGGAAGTTGGAGTGCAACACATCAAGGGAGCACCCTATGGGACAAAAGAAACCAGACTTAAGACCTTGAGTCCCAGAACATTCTGCTTATGGGAAGTTTCTTTCAGCAGAGGCACAGGTGCAGCGCTGGACTCTGGAGAAAGACTGTAGTTCTATCCCAACAGTCAGGCAGCCCTTGCGGTTGTGAAGGGTCTTGAAAAGGGGGAATTCTTCTTTCCATCACCCATCACTACAGATACAGCTGGGGCTTGTCCCCCAGAAGCTTGGTATGATTGCATCTGTAGACGACCTTTCTTGAAAACTTCAGGGTGACTACATTCCTGCAGGAGCAGTGCCCTCCAGGTTCAGGCTTCACTGGATGGTAGAGTCACAGTCCATTTCAAAATGGAACATCAGTATTCCTGAAGATGAAAATGGTTGCCTATTCGATCTAAATAGCTATAACACTGGGTCAGGAGTGTGACAGGGAGGTAGATTTCTTTCCTCTTGGCCTGGAGGGGGAGCTGACGTGGCTCCCCTCTCTTCTGTGTGAAAAGGCCTCAGTGCACTTCAATGAGAGCTTTGCCAGCTCCTGCTGTCAAAGCTGGGACTTCTTCCCATCACTGGTATATTGTATTTACCCTGCTATACCCACAGTCTATTTTTACCTGTGGACACCTCCTGAAGGCCTGAAGCCTAAACTATTCAATCCAATGAATAAAATATTGGGGAAAAGAAGTTTTAAAAGTACACACTACTGGGAACAATGTAAGTTTCATGAGACCTCTGCCATTCTGGCCCCACAGGAGACAGTGCAGCTACTCACACACCCAGAACATTGCTACTACAACCAGTATCTGAGAAAGAAACTGCACAAAGATTCTCTATAACCAAGAAACTCACATTGAGTATTTGTCACTGAATGCACTCAGAGTCAAAACTAGGAGATAAATTATAAAAATTGGTGTCACATCATCAAAAGGAAAAATAATTTTTTAAAAGCAACCCAGTGTAATCAAAAATAAATTTTAAAAAATTTATCCAAACGAGAAGGAACCAGAAAAATAATTATAACAATATGAAAAATGAGATTATATAACTCCCCCTTAAAAATTACATTAACTCTCCAGCAATGGATAGGAACCAAAATGAAATTTTTTAAATACCAGATACAGAAATGAAAAGAATAATTATTAGGTTATTCAATGAGATACAAGAGAAAGTTGAAAACCAGCATAAAGAAATTAACAAAGCAATTCATAATATAAAAAGAAAACGTTTCTAAAGAGGTATATATTTTAACGAAAAATCAATCAGAAGTTCTGCAAGTAAAAGACACATGTAGGAAACTACAAAATGCAGTGGAAAGTTTCAACATTAGACTAGACCAAGTAGAAGAAAGAATTTCAGAGGTTGCAGATAAGTCTTTTGTATCTACCCAATCAGACAAAAATAAAGAAAAAATAAAATAAAATAAAAGAACAAAGTCTCTGAGAAATATGGGATTATGTAAAATGTAAAATATCCAAACCTAAGAATCATAGGTGTGCCTGACGGAGAAGAAAAAGTGAAAAGTTTGGAAATTGTGTTTGCAGGAATAACTGAGGAAAACTTCCTTGGCCATGCTAGAGATTTAGACATCTAAAAACAAGAAGCTCAAAGAACTCACATGAGATTAATTATAAAAAGAACATCACCAAGGCCTATAGTCATCAGGCTATCTAAAGTCAACATTGAAGAAAGAATTTTAATTGCAACGAGACAAAAGTATCAGGTAACCTATAAAGGAAAACTTATGAGACTAACAGCAGACTTCTCAGCAGGAACTTTACAAGCCAGAAGAGTTTGGGGTCCTATATTTAGTCTCCTTAAACAGAATAACTATCAGTAAAGGGGTTTGTATTCAGCAAAACTAAGTTTCATAAATGAAGGAAAAATAAAGTCTTTCCTAGACAAACAAAAGCTAAGGGAATTTGTCACCACTAGACTAGCCCTACAAGAAATGTTAAAAGAAGTTCTAAATGTTGAAACAAAAGGTCACTACACACCAGTATAGAAACTCTTCAAATCATAAAACAGTAAAACAATGAAGAAAGAAAAGCAACTAGGCAACGATCAACACTATGACGAATGGTAACTCATATCTCAATATTAATGTCAAATGTAAATAGTTTCAATGCCGCATTAAAAGATACAAATTGGCAGAGTGGATGAAAAAAGTCACAAACTGTATATCTACTGTCTTCAAGAAACCCACCTAACATATAAAGATTCTTATAGGTTTAAGGGAAACTATTGGAAAAAGACATTCCACACAGATGCAAATCACAAGTGAGCAGAAGTAGCTATTCTTATATCAGATAAAACAGACTTTGAAACAATAATAGTAAAAAAAAAGACAAAAAGGTTATTACATAATAATAAAAGTATCAATTAAACAAAACATAACAATCCCAAATATGTATGCATCTAAATGTGCAGCTCCCAGTGTCATAAAAATAATTATAACTAGATAAATAGTAGTAGTGATTTCTTTTCTCTTAAGAAAATAATAAACAGCAATAAAATAATAAATAAGCAACACAGTAATAATGTGGGACTTCAACACTCCACTGTCAGCATGAGACAAATGAGTGAGGCAGAAAGTCAACAAAGAAACACCATACTTAAATTGAACTCAATAACAAAGGGACCTAACAATATTTACAGAACATTCTACCTAAAAACTGCACAATATACATTCTCTTCATCAGCACATGGAACATCTTTCAAGACAGACCATATGATAGGCCACAAGAAAGGTTTCAATAATGTTTAAAAATCTAAAGTATATCAATTATCTTCTTTTACCATAGTAGAATAAATGTAGAAATCAATTCCAAAAAGTACACTCGAACTCATACAAAAACATGGAAATTAAACAGTCTGCTTACAAATGATTTTGGGTTTAGCAATTAAATCAAGAGGAAAATTTTAAAAAATCTGAAATTACTGATAACATTGAAGGAAATATCAAAACTTCTGCGATGCAGCCAAATAAGTGCTAGGAAGAAGGTTTATAGCACTAAACACCAACATTAAAAAGTCAGAAAGATCACAAATTGACAACCTAACAGCACACCTCAAGGAACTAGAGAAACAAGAACAAACCAAGCCCAAAATTAGCAGAAGGAAAGAAACAACAAAGATAAGAGCAGAACTAATCAAAATTGAAACAATATAAAAGATTAATAAAATAAAAAGTTGGTTTCTTGAAAAAATAAACAAAATTGATAGAACACTAGCTGTATTAACCAAGAAGAAAGATGATTCACGTAAGTCCAATTAAAAAAGAAAATTGAGACTTTACAACTGATACCAGAGACATACAAAAGATCATTTGAGACTACTATGAGTACCTCTATGCACATAACCTAGAAAATCTAGAGGAAATGAAAAAATTCCTGGAAACCTACAACTTCCCTTGCTTGAATCAGAAAGAAACAGAAATCCTGAACAGACTAATAACCAGCAGTGCGAGTGAATTAATAACATAAAATCTGCTAAAATAAAACCCCAAGACTGATTCACAACTAAATTCTACCAGACATTCAAAGAAGAATTGGTACCAATCCTACTGAAACTATTCTAAAAGATCGAGAAGAAGAAATCCTCCTCCAACTCATTCTACAAAGCCAGTATCATTGTTACCAAAGCCAGGAAAATATATAACAAAGAAAGAAAACTATAGATCAATAGTCCCAATGGACGTACATGCAAAGATTTTAAACAAAATACTAGCAAACAGAATCCAACAGCATATAAAAAAAATTCACCATGATCAAGTGAGTTTCATCCAAGGAATGGAGGTTTGGCTCAACATATGCCAGTCAATAAATGTGATTCATCACATAAACAGTATTAAAAACAACATAAGATTATCTCAATAGATGCAGAAAAAAACATTCAATAAAATTCAGCATCTCTTTATGATAAAAACATTCAACAAACTATGCATAGAAAGAACATACCTCAGAATAATAAAAGCCATATATGATAAACCAATGGACATCATACTGAATGGGGAAAATCTGAAAGCATTTTCCCTACGAACTGAAAAAAGACAAGGATGACAACTTTCACCACTTCTGTTCAACATAGTACTGACAGTTCTAGCCAGAGCCACCAGCAAGAGGAAAAAAAAAAGAAAAACAACAGAAAATGACCATACTGACCAAAGTAATCTACAGATTCAAGGCTATTTCTATCAAAATATCAATCTAATTTTTTAAAAAATGAGAAAAAAAAAATCCTAAAATTCATATGGAACCAAAAAAGAGCCCTAATAGCCAAAATTGGAAAATCCAAATTAGAAAATAGAAACTCAAACTACAACTGTTTGCCAATGATATGATTGTATACACAGAAAACCTTACAGCCTACTCCAAAAAACTACTAGATTTGATAAATGAATTCAGCAAAGCCTCAGTTTACAAAATAAATGTGCACAGTTCAGTAGAACTGACATAGACCAACAATGACCAATCTGAGAATCAAATCAAGAACTCAATTCATTTTACATAACTACAAAAAAAAATTCATACAAGGATTCTTAACCAAGGAGGCAAAAGATCTCTACAAGAAGAACTAGAAAACACTAAAGAAAGAAATCATAGATGACACAAATGGAAATATATCTCATACTCATGGACTGGAAAAACCAATATCATGAAAATGACCATACTGACCAAAGCAATCTACAGATTCAAGGCTATTTCTATTAAGATATCAATGTAATTTTTTATAAAATTAGAAAAAAAATCCTAAAATTCATATGGAACCAAAAAAGAGCCCTAATAGCCAAAGCGATCCTAATCAAAAAGAACAAATCTGGAGGCATCACATTACCTGACTTCAAATTATACCACAAGGCTGCATTAACCAAAAAAGCATGGTACTTTTATAAAACAAGATATACAGACCAATGGTTCAGAATAGAGAACCCAGCAATGAAGTCAAATACCTACAAACACCTGATCTTTGACAAAGCACACAAAAACATAAACTGGGGAAAAGATACCATTTTCAACAAATGGCCCTGGAACAAATGGATAGCTGCATGAAGAATGAAACTGAATCCCTATTTCTCATCATATACAAAATTTAACTCAAGATGGATTAAAGACTTAAATGTAAGTCCTGAAACCACAAAAATTGTAGAAGAAAATCTAGGGAAAAATGCTCTTCTGTACATTGGCCTAAGCAAAGAATTTGTAACTAGGACCTTGAAATCAAATGCAACAAAAACAAAAACAAATAAATGGGACTTAATTATACCAAAAATCTTCTGCACAGCAAAATAAATAATCAACAGAGTAAAATGATAATCCACAGAATAAGAAAAATATATGCAAACTGTGAGTCTGAAAAAGAACTAATATCCAGAATCTACAAGGAACACAAACAAATCAGTAAGAAATAAACAAAAAATCCCAATAAAAGGGGCAAATGACATGAATAAACATTTCTCAAAAGAAAATATACAAACAGCCAACAAACATGAAAAAACGCTCAACATCACTAATCAATGAAATGCAAATTAAAAGCACAATGAGATACCACTTCACTTCAATCAGAATGAACATTATTAAAAAGACAAAAAACAACATATATTGACATGGATGTGGTGAAAAGAGAACACTTACACACTACCTGTGGGAGTGTAAATTAATATAACCTCTATGGAAAATGGTATGGAGATTTCTTAAAGAACTGAAAGTAGATCTATCATTTGATCAAGCAATCCCACCAATGGGTATTTACCCAAAAGAAATTAAGTCATTATATCAAAAAGACACCTGCACACATATTTTAATTGCAGCACAATTCACAATTGCAAAGTATGAAATCAACCTAAGTGCCTATCAAGTGATGAATAGATAAATAAAATATGGTATATATAGGCAATGGAATACTACTCAACCATAAAAAGAATGAAATGATTTCTTCTGTAGCAACATGGATGGGACTGAGGCATTATCCTAAGTGAAGAAACTCAGGAATGGCAAACCAAATAGTGAATGGCCTCAGGAATGGTAAACCAAATACTGCATGGCCTCACCTATAAATGGGAGCTAAGCTACGGGTATGCAAAGGCATACAGAGTGGTATAATGAACACTGAAGACTTAGAAGGGGGGAGGGTGGCAGAAGGGTGAGGCTTAAAAACTACCTATTAGGTACAACACATACTATTCAGGTGACAGGTACACTCAAATCCCAGACTTTACTGCAATACAATTTATCCACGTAACCAAAACCCACATATATCCCCAAAGTTATTGCAATAAAAACAAATTACAATGAAAAAATAAATAATATTCTTTAAAATAAACCAAGGCATAGATATTGGTATTCCAGTATTAATCCAATGCTATTTGACTTGTTTAAGAAAGTAAGAGATAAAAAGCTCTTTTAAATGTGGAGGAGAGGGAGGAAAGATAATTCTCAGCAGTTGTGCACGTGTTAAGTTTATGAATGACCTAGAACAGAATATGGTATTGAATTGAGATAAATATTTCCATCACTCTAAACACTGCGCTTTGATTTTTCCACAATTATTTCACAATGATGTTTTTAAAGTCTGTTAGTTGGAGAGAAAGAAGTAGAATGACTTTCAATGTTTTTACAATTTAGTTTCTTAAGTCACCAAGAAGATGAATCCTCTTTAGCTCTATGTGTTTAGGTGATTTGAGACAGTTCAAGAGTTGTAGCTGTTAACAGCCAGGTCATCCCATTTCTTTAGTTAACGAGGTGACTACTCTTATAACATGGATACCCAGAACAACCAACATCTCTCTGACCGTTGGACTGGAACTGATGACATCAAGTGACAAATAAAGTCATTCTCAGAATAAAGTGTGGGTTATATCACCCAAACCCATCAATTTCTCTCTTACCTGAAATTTTCAAAAAATTATGGCAGCATGGTTTTTTTGGCTAAAATATCCACATAATTGCCTCAATTCTTCACATCATGAGTGTGAAATATTACCTTGTAATTCTTACATTAACTTATCTTCTTTGTGAACCAACATTCGAATACTTCGTCAAATGTAAGGTAGACAGTGTGGCATTCACAGGTTAAATTAAAATGCAATTAGAGAAAGTAATGGTTCTCACTCTGACAGGAGTAGTGTAATAGAGATGGTACCTTACTAGAGAGCATTAATTTTTAAAGGGAATTAAAAAAAAAAAAGACTCCTACTTCTCTAGCAATTCTACTGCATTAGTCTTTACCACATTGCTAAACATTGCTTTAGCTTTCCACTTTAATAGTGGCAAACTCTGAGGTCTGACATGAAATAGGCTATTTCATCTGAGATGGTTTAAGCTGGTCTAAGGAGTGACAGGAGAATACAGCAAGCAGTCAGTGCTAATGACAGCATACCATTTTTATAGACTAAAGGTCAAGCAATGAATTTCAATTATAGAGTGTCAAGATGCCCAAATGCTGGTACCTGATAACAAGTCAGAAGCTCACCATTTCCGTAAGGCTCCTGTAGAATTTCAATAAAGCTCTTAGCCCTCAGTACAGCCTTTTTTAATGCTTTTTTTCCTTTGCCAGAAGCCAAGAGATACAATCTTTTCTAAGCAACTCCATCTATAGCACCCTTCAGCCAGTGTGTTGCAATAGCTAAATGAAGCATGCCTTTCTAACATATGGGCTTCCCCTGTGGTTCATCGTCCAATGTGTTTGGGAGTGACATAGAGAAGAGGCATAGATTTTCATCTGCACCATTTAAATGGAGTTTTCAAAAAACGTATTATTAGCTCAGCAATAGTAAAGGCTCCATGATGACCCGATAAGACCATTTTCCACTCAAATATTTGAACAGGTTGGAATAAAAAAGTAATTGCAAGGGACCACACTACTCATTTCAAATACAGCATGTGAAGATTTATGTTAAAAAAGCAATAAATATCACTGATTCTATTAAGTTCACTTCCAGTATTGCTTGGGGGAATGCTTAGGAAAGCCAAAATGAGAACAATCAATGTATTCCATCATTTTATGCTGAAATAAATGACAAATGGGTTGAGTTTTCCATCCAATTATTTAATTTTTTTTAAATTATAATATGCCCCAAAGACAACTTCTGATTTTCCTCTTCAAAGTTGCTTCACCTGTGGTGTTTCTCAACGCAGCTGTTGGAAGTTCCCTTTAAATACTAAGGCCAGTAAAATTGGATTCCTTCTTGATTTACCATTCTACTCTCACGTTCCACAGACTACTCAGTAGGAAATCTTATTGACTCTGGCTTCAAAAAGTAACTAGAACCAAATAATTTAGCCCACTCTCATTGTCACCATCATAGTTCCAAGCACCAGGATAAGCTGCATGGGTCTGCGCAACTAGCCAACTTCCAGGCTCCTCTGCTTCTATTCTTGTCCCATCCTATCCCTGAATCTTTTCTCAAAATAGAAAACTGGATGATTATTTAAATGTTTAAATAAAATCATGTTGTTCCTTCGTTCAGAATCTTACAACAGCTTCTCATTTCACTCACAATAAAAGCCAAATTCTATCAGACCTTACGTAATTTGGCCCCTTTGTTACCCTCTGGTCTCATCTTCTAGTCTTAGTCTCACACTCACTTTGCCCCAGCCACTAACACTTTGACTGCTCCTCAGAAACACTGCATGGATTACTCCTGTCCACTAGATACCCTCATCATTTTTCAAACATTTTACCTCCTTCAAGTATTGCCCCAAATTACAATGTCACCTTCTTCATGAGGTAATATTTAAAAAGCCTATTAAAAATGGCTGACAATCTCTACCTTCACTTACTGTTTGTGTGACGGAGAACGGACAAGATGGAGGAAGGTGAACAAGAAGGCACAGTCCCTGTTGCTTCCGGGTTCTTCATCACCAACTTACCCTGGCGCGGGAATATATAGCCCGCACTCGGGAAAATGCAGATCAACTGAGCAGGCCCCGCGTGACGTCAATCTGAGGAAACCGAAACCTACCCGACCACACCTATGGAAACGCCCCAATCCCCCCCACTGCCCTCCCCTTTCCCGTAACAATGCATAAAAGTCGGCGGCCAGCGGGAGTCCGCGTGACTTCTTCGGCCCCTCCTACTTGTAGACCGGAAAACTTGGAACTTCACGGGAGAGCTGCCCGCTCGACTTCCCTGGGCCCATACCTGAGGACCAGAGAACCTCCCCGGAGAGTGTGTGCATATTTGCCATAAAAGGCTGCTGCTTTCTTATGTACTTTGGCCTCATGTTTAATTATTTAGCTCTCCTAAATTAAATTAAGACACTTACATCATGACCAAATCCTGCATTTTCTGTTTTTCCATACAGTGTTTATCATGTCCTAATATATAGCTTTCTTATTTTTGTGTTTATGTCTACACCTGCTGTTTTCCTTTGTTAGAATGCAAGCACCACGAGGGCAGGAATTACTGTGTTTTTCTCAATGATGTATCCTAAGCACTTACAACAATGCCTGTTCCGAGAGACTACTCAAATATTTGTTCAATAGGTGAAATGGGCATGATTCTTTATCTCTATACATTTAACCATCCAGAAACTGGTTTACCCCTTGAGTTAAGTTGAATAAAGTATTTTGAAAACATCAATCTGATTACATTCAGATAACGAGGATACCACCACAATCAACCATAATCATTCATTCTTATGGAATACGTGAAAAAGAAGTATTAATTTGGGCATAAGTTCTGAAGTGGGCTTTGTCTTGAGCTAGCGACATAGACATGAACCACCTTTTCCCCAGCGGGATCCTACCTTCAGCCTCCATAAAAAGAAGATAAGGTGGGGGCAGGGCCAAGATGACTGACAAGAAGCAGCCACATTCTGAGGCTCCAATTGGAAAAACAAACAAAAAACAAAAACAAAAAAAACGTAATAAGCATATGAATCCTTCACCGGCAACCAAGATATCCAGGTTCTCTCATCAAAATTCACTAGAAGGCTGGCCTAACTCCCGGAGAGAAGGAAGAACAGTGTGCTGCCACGGCCCACCTGACAGTCACACGGGGAAGGGAAACCTCCTCCCTCCAGCCAGGGAGGCAGTGAGTGAGCGTGCTACCCAGCCATGGACACTGTGCTTTTTCCACGGAACTATGCAACCCATGGCTTGGAAGATTCTTCTCGTGAACCCAAGCTACTGGGGCCTAGCATCCCAACCCTGGAACATACAGATTCTTATAGCCTCTCAGCTACAATCTGATTAAGCCTGCTGAACTCCTGAGGGGAGAGACAACAAGCACCAGCTGTGGCTGCCTGCTGGCTAAGCAGTTTGAGCTCGTTGGGGGAAGGGAGAGCAGCCAGCATTGCCACTGGCAACTGCCAACACACTAAGCTCCCTGGGCGGGGCAAGGGTTTTTTTTTTTTTTTTCTCTTGCTGGAGCCAGGAAGGCTGGACAGCTTAGTCCTAAGACTTCTCCCCATAGCCCAACACACTGGCTGTGGCAGACTGCTACCAGAGTGCCTTTTCAGGCCTAAACTTGACCCATCCTTCCTCACTGGGTGGGGCTTCCCTGCAGGATCTCCAGTAACTGTAGCCAGAGGCTCAGGGACAGAATTCAGATCTCCCTGGGCCTGAGACCCTAGGGAGAGGGGTGGCCACAGTCTCTGTGGGCCAGAGGACTTACCCTCTCCTGTTCTGAGGAATCCAGGCAGCCCAGACAAGTGGGTTTCCCCTCAGTGAAGCACACTCTCTCCACCAAGGAACAAAGTGCTTTCTTAAATGTGTCCTGCTCCCTGTGAACCCAACTGGGTAAGACCCTCCAACAGGGGTTGTCAGACACCCTATGCAGGAGTGATCCTACTGGCATCAGGTTGGTGCCTCTTGAGGACAGAGGTTCCAGAAGAAGAAGCAGGCACCCATTTTTGTGTTTTCTAGCCTCCTTGAGTGACATCTCCAGGCATGGAAGCAAATCAGATGAATAGGGCCTGAAATGAACCCCCAGCAAACTGCAGCGGCCCTACGGAAGAGGGAGCTTACTATTGAAAGAAACAAACAAACAAGCAGAAAGTGACAAGAACATCACCAACAACATAAAAGGCCCCCACAAAAACCCCATCCAAGTGTCAGCAGCCTCAAAGACCAAAACTAGACGAACTCATGAAGATGAGAAAGAATAAACAAAAAATGTTAAAAACCCAAAAGGCCAGAATGCCTCTTCTCCTTCAAATGATTGCAACGTGTCTCCATCTAGGGCACACAACTGGATGGAGGATCAGATGGACAAATTGGCAGAAGTAAGCTTCAGAAGATGGATAATATAAAACAACCCTGAACTAAGGAAGCATGTTCTAACCCAATGCAAAGAAGCTAAGAACCTTGATAAAAGGTGAGAGGGATTGCAAATTAGAATAACTAGTTTAGAGAGGAAGATAAACGACCTGTTAGAGCTGAATAACATAGCACAAGAACTTCATGAAGCATACACAAGCATCAACAGCCAAATCGACCAAGCACAAGAAAGGGTATCAGAGTTTGAAGACTACCTTACTGAAATAAGACATGCAGACAAGAATAGAGAAAAAAGAATGAAAAGAAATGAACAAAGCCTCCAAGAAATATGGGACTTCATAAAATAACCGAACCTACAATTGATGGGAATACCAGAAGGAGATGGTGAGAATGGAAACAAGGTGAAAAACACACTTTAGGATATTATCCCGGAGAACTTCCCCAACCTAGCAAACACACCAACATGCATATTCAGGAAATACAGAAAACACCATTAAGATACTCCATGAGAAGATCAACCCCAAGACACATAATCATCAGATTCTCCAAGGTCACAATGAAGAAAAAACTGTTAAGGGGAGCTGGAGAGAAAGCCCGGGTCACTTACAAAGGAAGCCTATCAGACTTAACAGCTGACCTCTCAGCAGAAACTCTATAAGCCAGAAAAGATGGGGGGCCAATATTCAACATTCTTAATGAAAAGAATTTTCAACTTAGAATTTCCTATCCAGCCAAACTAAGCTTCATAAGCGAAGGAGAAACAAAATTTTTTCAAGACAACAAATGCTGAAGGGTTTCCTTACCACCAGGCCTGCCCTGCAAGAGCTCCTGAAAGAAGCACTAAATATTAAAAGGAAAACCTGGTGCCAGCCAATGCAAAAACACACCAACATGTAAAGACCAATGATACTATGAAGAAACTGTATCAACTAGTGTGCAAAATAACCAAGTAGCATCATGATGACAGGATCAAATTCACACATAACAATACTAACCTTAAATGTAAATGGACTAAATGTCCCAATTAAAAGTCACAGATTGGCAAACTGGGTAGAGTCAAGAACCATTGGTGTGCTGTATTCAGGAGACCCATCTTACATACAAAGACACACACAGCCTCAAACTAAAGGGATGGAGGGAAATTTACCAAGCAAATGGAAAGCAAAAAGCCAACAACAACAGCAACAACAACAACAACAAAAACAACAGGGGTTGCAATCTGAGTCTCTGACAAAATGGACTTTAAACAAACAAAGATAAACAAACAAACAAACAAACAAAGGAGGACACTACACAATGTAATGGAAAAGGGAACAATTTAACAAGAAGAGCTAACTATTCTGACTATATATCCAATAAAGGTGGACCCAGATTCATAAAACAAGTTCTTAGAAACCTACAAAGAGACTTAGATTCCCACACAATAATAGTGGGAGAGTTTAACACCCCATTGTCAGTATTAGACAGATCAATGAGACAGAAAATTAACAAGGATATTCAGTACTTGAACTCAGCTCTGGATCAAGTGGACCTAGTAGATGTCTACAGAACTCTCTACCCGAAATCAACAAAATATACATTCTTCTCAGTGCCACATGGCACATATTCTAAAATTGACCACACAATTGGAAGTAAAAAACTCTTTAGCAAAAGCAAAAGAACTGAAATCATAACAAACAGTCTCTTAGACCCCAGTGCAATCAAATTAGAGCTCAGAGTTAAGAAACTCACTCAAAACCACACAATTTCATGGAAATTGAACAACCTGCCCCTGAATGACTCCTTGGTAAATAATGAAGTTAATGCAGCAATTGAGAAGTTATTTGAAAGCAATGAGAACAAAGAGACAATGTAGCAGAATATCTGGGACATAGCTAAAGCAGTGTTAAGAGGGAAATTTATAGCACTAAATGCCCACATCAGAAGGCTAGAACGATCTCAAATTGACATCCTAACATGACAATTAAAAGAGCTAGAGAGGCAAGAGCAAACTAATCCAAAAGCTACCAGGAGACAAGAAATAACTAAGAAGAGAGAAAAAATGAAGGAAATAGAGACACGAGAAATCCTCCAAAAAATCAGTGAATCCAGAAGCTATTTTCTTGAAAAAACAAAAAAAAACAAAATAGATAAACTGTTACCTAGGCTAATACAGAGAGAAGAATCAAATAGACACAATAAATAATGATACAGGGGATATCACCAGTGACCACACAGAAATACAAACTACCATCAGAGAATACTATAAACACCTCTATGCAAATAAACCAGAAAACCTAGAAGAAATGGATAAATTCCTAGATGCATACACCCTACCAAGACTAAAAGAGAAAAAAAGTTGAATCCCTGAATAGACCAATAACAAGCTCTGAAATTGAGGCAGTAATTAATAGTCTACCAACCAAAACAAGCCCAAGGCCAGATGGATTCACAGCTGAATTCTACCAGAAATACAAAGAGGAGCTGGTACCATTCCTTTTGAAACTATTCCAAACAATTGAAAGGGAGGGACTTCTCCCTAACTCATATTATGAATGAGTTATGAATGAGAATTATGGCACCACTCTGATACCAAATCCTGGGAGAGACACAACAAAAAAAGAAAACTTCAGACCAGTATCCCTGATGAACATTGATGCAAAAATCCTCAATAAAATACTGCCAAACCAAATCCAGCAGCACATCAAAAAACTTATCCACCATGATTGCTGCGATGCAAGGCTGGTTCAACATATGAATATCAATAAACGTAATCCACCACATAAACAGCACCAAAGACAAAAACCACATGATTATCTCAATAGATGCAGAAAAGGCCTTGGATAAAATTCAACATCCTTCATATTAAAAACTCTCAATAAACTAGGTACTGATGGAACATATCTCAAAATAATAAGAGCTATTCATGACAAACCCACAGCCAATATTATATTTAATGGGCAAAAACCGGAACCCTTTGAAAACTGGTACAAGACGAGGATGCCCTCTCTCACTAATCCTATTCAACACAGTATTGGAAATTCTGGCCAGGACCATCAGGCAAGAGAAAGAAATAAAGGGTATTCAAATAGGAAGAGAGGAAGTCAAGTTGTCTCTGTTTGCAGATGACATGATTTTATATTTAGAAAACCCCATCATCTCAGCCCAAAAACTTCTTGAATGGTTAAGCAACTTCAACAAAGTCTCAGGATACAAAATCAATATGCAAAATTCACAAGCATTCCTTTACACCAACATTAGGCAAGCAGAGAGCCAAATCATGAATGAATTCCCATTCACAATTACTATAAAAAGAATAAAATACCTAGGAATACAGCTAAGAAGGGATGTGAAGGACCTCTTCAAGGAGAACTTCAAACCACTGCACAAGGAAATAAGAGATGACACAAACAAATAGAAAAACATTCCATCTTCATGGATAGGAAGAATCAATATCATGAAAGTGGACATACTGCCCAAAGTAATTTATAGATTCAATGCTATTCCGATCAAACTACCTTTGGCATTCTTCACAGAATTAAAAAAAACTATTTTAAATTTCGTGTGGAATCAAAGAAGACTCTGTTAGCCAAGACAATCCTAAGCAAAAAGAACAAAGCTGGAGGCATCATGCTACCTGACTTCAAACTATACTACAAGGATACAGTAACCAAATCAGCATGGTACTGGTACCAAAACAGACACACAGACCAATGGAGCAGACCAGAACAGAGACCTCAGAAACAGCACCACACATCTACAGCCATCTGATCTTCAACAAACCTGACAAAAACAAACCATGGGGAAAGGATCTCCTATTCAGTAAATGGTGCTGGGAAAACTGGCTGGCCAAATGCAAAAAACTGAAACTGGACCCCTTTGTTACACCTTAAACAAAAATTAACCAAGGTGTATTAAAGACTTGAATGTAAAACTCAAGACCATAAAAACCCAAGAAGAAAACCTAGGCAATACATAGGCATGGGCAAAGACTTCATGACAAAAACACCAAAAGCAATTGCAACAAAAGCCAAAATTGACAAATGGAAACTAATTAAACTAAAGAGCTTCTGCATAGCAAAAGAGACTATCATCAGAGTGAACAGGCAACCTACAGAATGGGAGAAAAATTTTGCAATCTACCCATCTGACAAAGGTCTAATATCCAGCATTTCGAAGGAACTTAAACATATTTACAAGAAAAAAACAACCCCATCAAAAAGTGGGCAAAGGATACGAACAGACACTTCTCAAAAGAAGACATTTACGCAGCCAACAAACATATGGAAAAAAGCTCAACGTCACTGATCATCAGAAAAATGCAAATCAAAACTACAATGAGATACCATCTCACGCCAGTCAGAATAGCAATTATTACAAAGTCAGGAAGCAGTACATGCTGGCGAGGGTGTGGAGAAATAGGTATGCTTTTACACTGTTGGTGGGAATGTAAATTAGTTCAACCATTGTAGAAGACAGTATGTCAATTCCTTAAGGATCTAGAACCAGAAATACCATTTGACCCATTAGAGGGTGTATAGCCAAAGGAATATAAATCATTCTACTGTAAAGATACATGCACATGTATGTTTACTGCAGCACTATTTACAATAGCAAAGAAATGGAACCAATCCAAATGCCCATCAATGATAGACTGGATAAAGAAAATGTGGTACATATATGCCATGGAATACTATGCAGCCATTAAAAGGAATGAGATCGTGTCCTTTGCAGGGACATGGATGAAGCTGGAAGCCATCATCCTCAGCAAACTAACACAGAAACAGAAAACCAACCACCAAATGTTCTCACTCATAAGTGGGAGTTGAACATTGAAAACAAGAACACAGAGAGGGGAACAACACACACCAGGGTCTGTTGCTAAGTAGGGGTTGAGGACAGGGAACTTAAGAGTATGGGTCAATAGGTGCAGCAAGCCAGGATGGCACATGTATACCTATGTAACAAACCTTCGTGTTCTGCACATGTATCCCATTTTTTTAGAAGAACTAAAGAAAAAAAAAAAAGGAGATAATGGAACTATAGAATTTCTGTTCTGTAACTGACATGAACATGCAATTTAAACTTTTGATTCCACAGCAGCCTATCTGAAAGGGCAAGTAGGGATTGTGATGCTCATTTCTAAAATATTTTATAATTTATTTAATTTTTTTAAGAAAGAAGTTATGCAATTTGCTCAAGGTCACAAAATCAGTCTTGAAAAGGATATATGTAGTGTCCCAGTTCCAAATACACAGGCTTTCTCTGGTGTAATGTGATGATACTGTCATATCCAACAGTCATATGCAGCAGTTAATGTCTTCGTTGTATTCTGACAATCTTAGTTCCATAGATTTTTATTGGATGCTAGATATTTTGAATTAAAAACTGTAGACGCTATGAACAACACTACCTACTTCAAAAAAGACTTTTTTATTTTTATTTTTTCCTGGCTGGCAGGGAGAACCAGTTGATTATCTTGCTGCTGCTGTGGGTTAGTTTTGGCTTTATTCAGGGTGGTCTGTTTCCATTTTCTCTCTATTCTTAAGTTGTAGTCACCATGTTCTTGTTACATTTGCAGGGCTTTAATGCCAACCTTCCTCTTCTCGTTGACAACTGAATGCTAACATTTCTGTTAAGTTCTTTTGTCTTCCAGATGCTGGTTTATTCTGAGTTACCTGGTCTTGTCTCACGCTGGAGCAGATTTGGAATTGGCCAGTTCCTCAAGAAGATACTATACACAGAATTTTTACCTCACTTCTTTCCAGTTCTCTTCTATCAAAGATGTTGCAACTATACCCAGCTTATTTGGTATTTTGGAATTCTATTCTCTGTTTCCTCAGTAACCAAGACTGAGCTTTCTCCTTGAGTTTCATTTCATTTTGCGGTAAACTAGCACGAAACCTCATGGAAAGGATGGGGTGAGTGTAGAGCTTACCCGTGTATTTACTTTTTCACAACATTTTAGTCTCTCAAGGCCTGCCTGCTGTCATTGTTCTATCATGTGTTTAGGCAAGTTTGTTTTCAAAATTAAGTTGTATGTAGTACATAGTTAATTCCAGTGTTAGGGTTATTTCAATTCAAATTGCTTACTAATGGCCGGCTTTGGAAATTCAGTTCTTCCTGATTGTATTCTCCTTGAAATTACTAATTATGATCTCTCTATTTCAATGGCGCTTACTGTTTGGGCTCTTGATCTTTTCTTACCTCAATTTAGAAACCATGCTCATTAAAGAATTTTGAGATCAAATCTGTTTCATAGACCCTCCAAACCAACTCTATGTGTATATCTTAACTATTAAACCCATCTCAGCGTTAGTTTATTTCTAGATAAGGAAGTTATGTCACAACAAAATAAAACAGAGCAAAACCTCATCTTTTCACGTTAGTTTTAAACATTTTTTGTAAAGTGTGTTATTAGGCAACTCTGCTTGCTGACTCATATTTTCGGTATTATCTCAGCAATTTTAACATCTAACTTTTACTGCAGGTACAATAGCAAACTTCAACAATGAGCCTGGCATTGTGTGATTGATTTGTGTGCATTGCCAATTTTATCTGCATCTCAGTGTTTTGAGTCTCACTATTAGCATTTTTTAGAGTCCCAGTTTCCAAAAGGCAAATTATAATTATGAATATTAATAGTTTTAGAAACTAGATATCTATCGTGTTTCCTATATAATCTTTGGCTTTTAAAAGCCCAAAGACCTATTTTGTGGTCGAGACATAGCAGTCTCAGTCAAAATCTATGTATGAATATTTCCTTTTATTCCCAAATTATTATATAACTTTTGCTTTTTCCATACTACCTATACCTTGAATTTGGAAATTTGATATTTTTTTGTCTAAAGCTTAGCAAAAATATTGTGTAATAGATATAGTCCCCTAGGTATTCTAAACATACTTGTATGTATATAAGACCTCTTCATTAATGGAGAATTTATATGAACATATTTTTCTGAGAAAGGCTGGGACTTTAAATTTGATGGATCTCTACTATATGCTGCTGAAGAAAATTGGAAGATTTGCTGAGGATTTTAATATTTCATTCAAATGAAGAATTTTCTGGTTTGTGGTGAAAGATTAAAAACTAGTGTCTTTACTCTGTCTGGCTGAAATCTTACAATTAAAATTAGAAAAATAGTTTCTCATGTTCTAGTCAGGCTATCTGCTTTCAAATCTCAAATGCCTACAACACACACACATGCACACACACACACACAAAGTTATAGGTACTTGGGCACAGATATGTTCATTATAAGAATATTTTTAAAATACAGTTTCAAATGTGTATATGAACTAATGATCAACAGCAGGTAAATGGATGAATAAATCATGTTTCCTCAACAGGATGGATGAGTATCAACTAATAAAAACATATAAATAAAAGACAAATAAAAATTATAAAGTCTGCAATAACATGAAAAACTAATACAAAACAACAGAGTTAAACATACATCTATGTTGATTGTAGCTATGGATATACATGTATGCACCTGAAAAAGGTTGATTTTCCCAAATTAAAAATCACAAATAACTATTTTAATAAGCTGATGGGATTAATTTGCTTTAATGGGTAAGTATCTTGACCTTTTTAAGCTTTATTTTCTTCACATATATCTGAAAGAAAAATTATTCCTCACCTTTCTAGTTCTAGAAGTTATTGTGAAGATGATATGAAGCAGTGGAGATGTTAAGAGTTCAGTTCATAATTAAGTGTTAGGAAGGTATCAACTTGAAAAATAAGTGTTCAAAGAAGCTTCACTATTAAACTATCCAACCAACCAACATTTTGCCTTGTTATTTCCTTTATAGCTAACACATAGTCTTGATGTTTTACACCATTTATGTTTTGGGAGGTAACTTTAAACAGTTGTTTTGCTGGAATTATTTTTAGATTTAGGACAAGGATTTATAATAAATAATAAGATGAATATAGCTAATTTGTTATTTTCATTCTTTATTTAATTTTGCATTATTTTAGACTAATTCTTCTTAAATTTGGGATATCTGCACTAAGATCTCATGAAGACTTTATGGAAATGCAGATTTCTGTGCATCTTCCAAGTTGTATGGAATCAGAATCTCATGATCGAGCCTGATAATCTGTATTTCTGAGAAGTTCCTTGAGTAATTCCTGGAAGTGTTTTCCTTTGTGAACCAACATAAAATGCAATATGCTGAGGTGTTGATATGCAAAATAAAAAACTTACAGTTTTATCATCAAGAGTCTCACAGTGCAGGAGATGGACAATAATTTAATGAATACTACAAAGTGATGAGCCCATCAGAAGATGAGGAGGAGTGAACCAGGGAGAGAAGTAAGCGGTGACTGACATTCCTGACAGAGCAATCTCATGCTTTCTGACGGGCTTGATTGAGGGTGTTTGGAGGGATACGGAACATGGTGAACTTGGACGGTAAGAAAAGTAGCTTTCCAATTGTCTCATTTTCTGGATTTTTGATTTTAGATTTTGGAAATCTGGATTTTGGATTTTCTGCTTAAGACCAAGAGGGCGTTGAAGAAATAGAGGAACAGACTTTCTTGAATAAGAGAGAGAAACGGTTTTCTGATTAGGTTCATTTATTGGGGGTAGGGGTTGGGAAGGGAATCAAGACATCCTTAGAAATAGAGCAAGAATAAAAATGTTGATGACTCTCCCATCAGGCCCTGAAATAGAGAGTAAGACAACTCGCAGCTGCAGCTTAAGGAGAAAACAAATGCAATAATGTATGCAGCGTGGTTCCTGTTTTTTTCTTATTATCCTTTATTTGTTACAGGGTTTGTAGTTGTACTCTCTCACTCAAGAAATTGATAATTTGTGTATTCTCTCTCTTGTCTGTTAGGCAACAGTTTTTTCAATTTTATTTATGTGTTTTCCATAAAACAGAACATCAATTCATTGATTTTTTTCTACTGTTTTCCCATTTTCAGTTTCATATATTTTTGCTTTTATCTTCATTACTTTTTTCCTTCTGCTGCTTTGAGTTTATTTTGCTTCTGTTTTGCTGGGACCTTCAGGTGCGAGCCTAGAGTTTGTTTCGAGGCTTCCTCTTTTCTAATGTATGCATTTGGTATAATAAACTTTCCTTTCAAGGCAGTTTTAGTTGTGATCCTCAAGATTTTATATACTGCATTTTTATTTTCATTCAGCTCATTGCTCTTGTTTTTTACAGTTTTCCTTGGGACTTCCTCCTTTACCCATGGATTATTTTGAAGTGTGTTGTTAGTTTCCAAGGGTCCATGGATTATTTGAAGTGTGTTGTTTAGTTTCCAAGGGTTTAGAGATGTTCCTATCTTTCTATTATTAGTTTCTAGTTTGATTTCACTGTGTGTCAAATATTAGTAACATTGTATGTCATTTCAGTTCTTTTAAATTTGTTGGATGGGGTTTTATGTAATAAATGTGGTCTACTCTAAAATACCTTCCAAGAAAAGTTTAAAAAGATGTTTGTTTTGTTGTTGGGTGGAGTGTTCTACGAATGGCAATTACAGCCTATTGATGATGTTGTAGTTGACTTATTCTGTATCCTTGCTAATTTTCTATCCAGTTGTTTTATTAATTATAAAGATAGAAGTGTCGAAGTCTCTCATTACAATAGTTAATTTGTTTATTCCTCCTTTAAGTTATGCCAGGTTTTTTTTTTTTTTTTTTTTAAATATGTTGTAGCTCTGCCACCTGGTGTATGCACATTTAGGATTGTTATATCTTCTTGAGACACTAATCATTTATCATTATATAATTTCCCTCTGTTTCTTCTCAGGTCTACTTTATCTGATATTGATATAGCCACCCCTGCCTTCTTTGGAAAGCATTGTAGGTTGACAGTTTTCCCCCTGAAAATCGATGTGCTACTTTCTTTTGGCCTTCACAGTTTCCAATGAGAAATCTATTGTCATTTGAATTGTCCCCCCAAATGCAAGTTGTTATTTCTTTCTTGCTGCCTTCAATATTTTCACTTAGTTTGCCCTTAGTTTTCACAAGTTTGGGTATGATGTATCTTTGTGTGGTTCTTGGTGGGGGTGGGGTTATGCTGTCTAGAGTTTATTCAGTTTCTTAAATCTGTGGGTTTATATATTTTGTCAATTTTGGAAATTTTGGTGCCATTATGATTTTTTTTGAGTATACTGCTAGTGATATCCTCTGTTCAGATGACCTGAAACACATATGGACGTGGTATGATTATCAATGGACAGTGGGGAATATCCTGGCTCTTTACTCAACCTCCTCTGATACCACCTCAATGGGGAGAATGGGTTGCCTCATTACTGCCAGGTGGGAGTCAAAGTCTAGGCTATTACTGCTGGGCAATGGGGAAAACTCTGAAACTTTCTCAAATTTCTCTGCAGAAAGGTTGGAGTATCTTCTTTCAACCTGGAAAGGATGGAAGTCTAGGCTCTTCACTCTACCTTTGTTGATGGGGTTGGGGATGGAGTCACAGAGTGTGTGCATGGGTTTGTGTGCATATGTGTTATTTGGCTGCAGTGGGGCAATTATTACTGAATGTTTTCTGTCTTCCTTGGCTGCCTCTTTCCTGGTCTTTTTACTGGAAAGGGCAGATTTTTTTTGAGACATTATTTTGTCTATGTACTGACATTTCCAGATTACCTGCATCTTCATCTCCATTTCTGGAATTTATTGGGCAAAAATAAAATCAGGAAACTCACCACCATGTCATTCCTTAAGTCCTGAAATCCCTAGTCTTTGTCTTCTTCCTTTCAGCTTTCAGAATCTTTTCACATTTGTTTTAAATATAAGCTGTAGGGTGAATGTTTATAATTAGTGGGAGGAATAGGGCAAAGTACATCTCTTCCATCTTTCCAGAATTAGAAGGTCACACATTTTGTTTTTACATTGGAATCCCCAGATATCAAGCCATTCCACTAGCCCACACTTTTTGCTAATGCTCGTCTTCTTACTCTGGTCCCAGCAAAGTCTCTCTATCAATGGTAGGAACTCTTCCTTCTGCCAGTAGTTTGAATAGCCATTCACTCCTAGGTATGGGGCAAAGGTTAACTGAGATAACATACCTGAACAGTCAAGCTGAAGTCAACATGAGAAGAATGTTTTAAGCTATGCTAATGACATTTGTATTCTCCCTAGATAAGTTATGTTGGTCCACCAGGTATTTTTACACAGGAGAATCTATTATCAAATCACTGTTTAGACAGCTAGGAGTTGATAAGATAGTTATTCTAAGCTTCAAATATTGGGTGATGAAAATCACTTAGGTATTTCAAGATGCTCATGAGAAAAGATTTAGTTTCCACAGAGCCCACAAAAGCACAACAAAAACAAAATGTGAACATCAAAGTTTATCCTGCTCATTTAATTATTAATAATGCACCAGGCGATAGTGGTGTCCACAATTCATTTGGAAAACATT
Source organism: Mandrillus leucophaeus (assembly GCF_000951045.1). Lineage (NCBI taxonomy): Eukaryota > Metazoa > Chordata > Mammalia > Primates > Cercopithecidae > Mandrillus > Mandrillus leucophaeus. Next base: position 2,573,630 of record NW_012103354.1, read on the forward strand.
TTTAAAAGAATAAGTATATACATTTATTTCCTATATAGTTGGATGTATAATTATTGAGCGGGTTTTAAGCTGCATTGGCCAACACTTAGGATCACCTACACTTTCACAGTTGAAAATACAAGTCTATCAATGCCTACAATCATGCGATTCATCTTCATTATTGTCAACATTGTTCCATTATTTTGATACATGAAGGTGCCATGCCCCTGGCTATTGTGGGAACCTCCATGCATGAATATCAGATCCCAGAGCTTCAGTCCTCATTGCATAATGTCATTCTTACCCTTGAACTGATTTAATATCCATTTTACCAAGCTGAAAGTATGAGAAGCCATTTTTACAGCTATTCCAAACATCCCTAAGTGCACAAACTCTAGATAAATAAAGTACTAATAATCCATTATATGTATACTATACAGCATTTTTTGCTTTTCAAAGTATATATTACTCGTTTATTTAACATAGTTTTAAAACATATATGCAGTAACAATGTCTGTGTTAGATGCAGGGAATGCAATGTGGAATCATGCTTTCAGAAGCTTTTCTCAATATACGCCCATGGGAAAGAGAGGAAAAGCGTTGGTTACCCACACTTTACAGATGAAGAGAGACCCAGAAAGATTTTCCTATCTGCCCAAGGACACCCACAGAACTAACAATAAAGTCATCCTGATTCTTCATGCTCTTTGTCCTCTACTCCACCTCACATTTTAACCATGTGTTTACTTAATGTATTATAATCCATTAGCACTGGATGGCCTTGCTCATCAGAGAACAGTAAAAACATGAACTAGGACATCAAACTTCAGGAGAAATGGAGCACTATCCCATTTCAAAACTTCAGCTTCCTTACTTGACAGTCACAGAAATCACCCTGTACATTATTAGGACAAGTGAAGAAGAATCATAATGGTAATTAGACAAAGTACAGATGACTCAAAGTATGCATTCAGCAGATGATGTAATAGTCATGTCTCAAAGAGAATCCTAGGGTACATGCTGTTGGGGGAAATTGACCGACTTGCAAGGTAAAGAGGTTAAAAAAAAAAAAAAAAAAAAAAAGGTAAAAAGCCACTCTGTTATTGAATTTATCACATAGTTACAGAGAAATTGATTCTTATGCCTGTGCCCACCCAATACATTATCATTAATATAGTTATCATCACCCTCCCTCCTATCCAACATAGTTCTGCTATTTGGCAGGAATGTACAAATGTCTGATGAATTAAAGAAAGAATAAGAGCAAGAGAAGTAGAATAGATGAAGATAAGAAAAAATATGGATTCAAACAGTGTTTTTCAGATTGAAAAATGAATGAAGACTAGTAAATTCTAAAATACCCCACAATTCATATCTCTGTGTAATCTGAGCACACTCCTTTAGTACCTCACATTCATCATGATATCTGCTCCTGTCTGATGGCAGCAGAAGTGAACATGTCTTGCTGCCCAGTGATTTCTCAAAAGAGAGAGTCACAGTGGATTCCTAGAATCGCTCTGAAACCTGGAAGATCTGGCACTAACTTTAAACAATGATATAAGTGGATACTTCGCTATTGAGATTTGGCTCTGAGAACATGAAGTGGTCAGGAAGAAAAATTATGTTCTTTATTTAATTTAAACATTTACTATTGTTTTAAAATATATTTAAATACAGAAAAGAAATTGTCAAAGTTCACACTTATGAATGGCACCAAAGAAGATGACAGGCAAAAGATCTTCTAGTGGAAATTAGAATTTCCAATTTAGAATTTGTCCCATTCCAGTTCTTTGCATTCTAGGTATCTGTCATTGAGCTACTTCTTCCTTGAGAGTCCCAAATTCCCCATTTATCATTCGGTCACGTTTTTATATTCATCTGTGCTCAGATAAAGCAGAAACTATGTAAAGAAGACAGCTAAATCAGGGCCGGGGTGTAATGGCTCACACCTGTAATCCCAGCATTTTGGGAGGCCAGCGTGGATGGATCACTTGAGGTCAGGAGTTCAAAACCAGCCTTGCCAAGATTATGAAACCCCTTCTCTAGTAAAAATGCAAAAATTTTAGCTGGGCATGGTGGCGCATACCTGTAATTCCAGCTACTTGGGAGGCTGAGGCAGGAGAATTGCTTGAATCTCGAAGGCAGAGGTTGCAATGAGCCAGGATCATACCACTGCACTCCAGCCTGGGTAGCAGAGTGAGATTCTGTCTCAAGAAAAAAAAAAAAAAAAAGAAGAGGAAGACTATAAAATCAATAGTTTGAGTCAAACTCAAAAGTTTGGTGAGTCAAAAAGTTTTAATCGTAAGGGGAAATGTTAAACATATATTTAACAACTTAGCATGGATTTGTTTCCAGGTAAAAAAAACTGGTATCAAATCTATTTGACAATATATTCCACCATTGAATACTGATACTTGTCTGATAAAATCCTCTCATCACACTAAAAATTGTGTGGAACTATCAAAGCTCATATCTAGAAAGATCCTTAGAGATCACCTACAAGCATGGTCTCTAAAACAATAGTTTCCTCAATGCTAGAGAACATATTTTATCTGTATTTATATTTTCAATATTTAAAACAACATAATAATCATTTATTGAATATATGTTGCATAAGTTAAAGGTATTAAACACTTGCTCTTTAAAAGCCCTTATTTAATAACATCTTACATGGACCATTCAACAAATCATGAAATAAATTTGACTTAGCAAAGTGAGAGAATTTGACTTAGCAAACTTTTATAATAGCAGTTTTAAGAGTAAGAACAAATGTTAAGCCCATCTCTGAAAGTTGACGGAGATTTTTTTTCCTGGTAAGAACATTGATGTCAAATCAATTCAACAGTGTGATAAACTACTGAGAACAGATACTAGACTGATTAAGTCCTCTAATAATTTTGCAGAGTACAGTAAGAAACTTCAAACAACTTCAAGGAAATATAACATTTCTACTATGTCACTAATATCCACCATAGATTCAAGTCAGTTACCTTTCTCCTGAATGTCTTATGAGTCTTACTGAGCTTATAACAATTCCCTGAATATTCCATAACCCATTCTTTAATTACTAATGTTCCTCTTTCTCATTTGGAAAAATCAAAAGAACCAGCACCACACCAAAACCTTTCAATGTCTATGAAATCATCTCATACTTCCCCAATAAAATGACACATTCTGATATTCCACAACAGTTTGTACCCATTACAATTCATAATCTTATATTTAAAAATATAAACACCATATTCACCTCCTAAATTATAAGATATTTAAGGAAGATGATGATTCTTGTATATTTCCATGGCACTTAAAACATGCTGAATACAATTCTTAGCTGTCTCTCTCATATACGTACACATATACATATACATATGTGTATCTATATATAGGTATCTATATTTGTGTGTGTGTAGATACCTATGTGTGTATCTATATATGTGTGTGTATATAGATACCTGTGTATAGATACATACACATGTATATATTCACAACACATATATATATATACACACATATACATACGAATAATTAATAATTGATATATTTCCTATGTTCCAGGTGATGATATAATCATATGTTTGGATAAGTAAGTATAATCATGTGCAATTATGTATCTACATATATGTAGATACATAGATATGTAGATATACACCATGTAGATACATAGATATGTAGATATACACTATGTACATGTCTACATAGATATGCAGATATACACCAATATAGATATATAAATGAATATAATAAGGTACAAATGAATATACAAAATATAAAAAACATTATCACTATTTTACAAAGGAGGAATTAAGGTACAAAGAAGTTAAATAATTTTTCCGTGGTCACAATGGCAGAGAAGGTAGCAGAGTCAGAACGTGAAGGCAGGCTTCTGCCTTCTAGGTTTTAGAAAAATGTCACATTGCCTCTCATAGGTGCTATATCCCATTTATAGTTAATTCACCAGTGTCTACCACTGTCTGACCTAGAGTAAAAAAACCAATATATATGTGTTGAATGAATATCATTATATGAATTTTAACATTCCATAAGTTCAATTTCCTGTGGCAGAATCTTAATAAGATGGTTTTCCTGTGAATTGCTTTAATATGGGCTTCCACTGAAGGTAAATCATTTAGAGGTAACTTATACTTAATGGATTTCAGTGTATGTTTTAGATAAAGTCAAAGCATTTATGCTCCAAGAGTTTCCAGTACACACTAATACGACAGAATTAAAATATTATTTTTGTGTTTTATGCTGTATGGTAATAATTTTCTTTCCACAATTCATTCCTATTTGTATAGAAAATTTTCATCAAAACTGTACCTTTTGTGACTTTAAAGGCTTTCTTCCTTTAGACTGCAGAAATTTCTCCTACGTTTAATGCTACCCTGCCTCCCACATCTTCTTATGGATCCTTAATTAAGTGGGTGCCTATTCTATGGAGGTCCTTAAGCAGAATGGGTGGAGTGGCCTGGCTTTCTCTCAGGTTACTGAAGTTCTCCAGTATAATCTTCCTCTGCCTCCATATGCACAAAACCTCATCCAATTTCTGAGTATCTAGTTTTCATCTCTAAAATGTAGCTTTCCTGGATCAAGAAAAGATCTTCTCTTGCCTTTGTGTATTCTATTGACTGTGCACGAGGAACACTGGGAGTCCATCTGAAATATTTTTTGTTTTTTACTCACTGCTCAAAACCACCAATGCGCACCATTATTGGGTAACCCCTGTCTCAGCCTTGTACCCTGCCTCTACCTTCACATGTCAGAAAGCAATAGGGATATATATCTATATCTATATCTATCTATCTATCTATCTATCTATCTATCTATCTATCTATCTATCTATCTATATCTAATGAGCTTGTCCTGGAAGGCAAATTCTGCAAATTGGGCTACTTAGAAGCAAATCCTCCAAATTAGAACTTTAATTATCTAGGTTCAAGTACAAACTCTTAACCATTTTTCTTTCTGGGCCCCTATTGTGTCTTAACAATTTAGTTACTAGAAACTGATTCTAGTAACATGATATTCCTAACTCCCAAAATTAGTAGAGCTGTGCATTTGTTCACCTGTGTTGCATGGATATTTTGGTGGAAGGTAAGAAAAGGTGGCTCAGGCATCATTAATTCTCCTTTTCCCAATATAACTATCATGTTGCCTTTTCTTCTGTGTCATTATTTTTTGTGACATTGTATGATAATTTCAAGAAGTTGTCTTCTTGTCTTTTCTTAAAAGTGACAAACATATTCCTACAAAATTCTGTGGTTTCCAGTATGTCCATTACAAAAGCGTATTCACCTGACTATCAATTTCTTTTTCTCTTGTTTTTCAAGTTTTATTTGTTAGGTTTTGTTCTTTTATTCAGTCTTGTTGAATGAGGAAATATATATCCAGATTCATATTTTTTTTTCCAATAGGCACAAGATGCAAATTCTCCTTTCATCTGCTTGCCTTTGGGGGCTGGAAAGAAAACCTTTGCCCCACTCGCTAACTGATCCTCTGAATGTGTAGAGTACAAACTAACAGAGAACAGAAAAAAATAAAGATTTAGCATGTTTTCTATATCCACATCACCCAACAATGTCTTATTCATCATGTGTACTACATATTTCTTAGGAAACCAGTAACCACTAGTCTCACCAAAGTCCCTTTATTTCTCTCCTAATTTTGGTTAATTACTGAATTATCTGATAATGTAGAGAGAAGATCCTTGCTGTTGATAATTTTATTTTTGCTTAATCTACCTTGTCATTACAATGTGCAGACAACTATCTCAAATTTAGGAATAGCCAGCTCTCAATTTTAGTACATAATGTTATGGTGTAGATTTTGTTGGGTTTCTTTGGAGAATTTTCTGAAGTATTATTTTGAGATGACACAAGAGGTATTTTCAGAATCTACCAGCAAGTTTCAACTTTAAACTGACAGTCCTCTGAAATAGTTTTAAGTCCATAAAGTGCCATATTGCCTAACAGAGAAAAATAGTAAATTTTCTCATTTTCCTTTTGAACTCTCTAATATTTTGATAATGTAATTCAGGAGACCATTTTGTCTCTCAGTCACCCTCATTATCTTTCTTCTAACCAACATTCCATGCTAGCTAATCACCTCATCCAGAAATTAAGATATAATTGATGATAAAAATGAAATTGCAAAATTATTGAATTGTGTTGGTTTGACTAACAAGGCTTATATCTAATAGTTGATAGCTCCCATTTAAATGCCTTAGCTGGCTGATTTTGGAACTCAGTAAAGTAATTTTATTAAATCGGGTCTTTAAATTTTGCCATAAAATATGTCTCTGTAAGTTATAAAAACTTAGAAACCCTGCTAGCCCTTGGCCTTACTTTAAACAAAAAATGTTTCTGATAATACCAAACTTTTATAATTTAGAAAGTAACAGATCGATTCAAGTTTATAATTCTGAGAGCCAAAACATGAGAAAATGTGTCTGGAGTGCTTTTCACATGTAGAAAAAGAAATTCAATAAACAAACAAAAAACAAGACAGACACACAGCCACAACCTCTTTCTAATAGATCTTGTTAAATACCTCTATTTTTAAAAATAATGTAAAGAATGCTGTCTTTTCCAGTAAAGATATAGGAGAATATGAAAGCTCTTCATTTATATGGTTAAGAAAAATGGCAAAACCAAGATTAAATGAAAACCTTACCCTTCTGCAAGGGGTCTTTTGCAAGGTCTTGCTCCGTCTTCCAGAATGGAGCGCATTGGTGTGACCAGGGCTTGTTGCAGACTTGAACTCCTGGGTTCCAGTGATCTTCCCACATCAGCTCCCTGAGTATCCAAGTCTGTTAGCCTTCTTTTAGTTTTCTTTTTTATTTTTCCCCAACAAACTATATTTTACCATGCCTCTAGGTCTTCGTATCTGCTTAACCTATGCTTCATTTAACCCCTGCTACCCAACTAATTTGTCTACTTAATTCTTACTTACTTTACACAACTCACTGCAGAAGTCTTTTCCAGAGAATTCTTTCTGGATTCTCAGACCAGGTCAGGTCCCCAATATATTTATATTCATTTCTCATTATATTTCTACTTGTGGCACTTATCCTCTGCTACTTTGCATTATTATTTTAGTGTATGTTATTATTTGATTACAAACTGTCTTTTCAGTGAAAATGTAAACTCTATGATATTAGGAATCTCATTGACTTTAGGGCATTGTTATAACAATAGTGCAGAACATGGTGCCGTATATGAAGTAATGTCTAATAAGTATCGTTATTTCAAAAATGTTTAGAGAACTGAGTGGAATTATTTTATTCCAACACTATTTCCCTAAAACCAATAGATTGTTTTATATATATATATATATATATATAAATTGGCTCATGGAATTATGAAATCTGTAGAGTATTATAATTTTCTATGTGCCAGCTGGAGAGCCAGGATGGCTTGTGGTATAGCTCCAGTATGAGTCTGAAGACCTGAGAGCAAGGAGGGTTGGTGGTATGAGTTCTAGTCTGAGTTCAGGAAAAGAGCAATGTCTCAACTCAAGAGCAGTCCGGTAGAGAGAGGAAATTCTCTCTTACCTCACCTTTTGTTCTACTCAGGCATCTATCAGATTTAAGGAGTTCCACTCACATTGGAAAGTAAAATCTGCTTTACTCAGTCTACAGATTTCAATCATCCAAAATCACCCTCACGCACACATCAGAAATAATGTTTAACCAAATATCTAGGTATCCTGTGGCTCAGTCCAGTTAACAGATACAATTAACTATCACAGATAGGTAGAGAAAAATTTCTTCTATTTCCTAAAAATGGTACTTATGTTAAAAATGATCAATTCTTTGGCACTGCCACCATTCAGAAAGGATGGACGGGATACAGAATATTTAAATCTAAAATGTTGAAATAAAAAACCAATGATCCCACAGTAGGCAGGCAGTTGATTCCACCGAACAAAGCTCTGAACTTAGAATGAAAAGTTGTAGTTGTGGATTTGCCACTCACGTGATGTATGATTGTGGGCAAGTCATCATCTGGTTTTGAATGGTTGCCATGGATGGGGAGAAGTATGGGAAGAAACAAACATTTATCGATACTCTCCTACAAACTACAAATTCTCCAAAGTGTTCCGCATTTGTTAGGCTACTTTATCTTAAATTATATCTGAAACACCCTAAAGATTAACATTCTCATCTCTTTACACGGAATCTCCCATATGTGAGGTGATGTGGTCAACCTCACATACATCAGCTCGGTGACATTGACTACCAATTCCAAAATTATACAGTATAAAAGGTGTAAGTGATAATACTAGTTAAAAACTACGTGTTTTTTGGACTCCAAGAAGATTCTCCTTTTCACTATAAACTGCTGTGTTTATATTTGGGAATAGTAGCATCTTTCTCACACAGTTGTGAGATTTGAATGTGATTACGTATGTGGCCACAACTAACAGTGCTTGACTATTAGTAGATAATTAGTCCATATTCAATGAATACGAATAAATGTATATTCAATGGAATAATTTGTGTCTAATAAACACAAACTGCCATAGCACAGGCTCCTCACATCAAGGCTTTATTTGTCACTGAGAAGTTCTGCAAATATAGATCGGATTCTTCTACCGTAATGCTCATACAAACTAATTTACATCTTTCTATAAGAACACTTGGCTAGAAGTCTGAATCACTGAATACATATGAGGCAACTCTGAAAATAAAAACTTGCATATCTAAGACATTGTTTCACACAACTAGTAATTAAGATCTACTAGCTGTTGAGAAACAGTAACCTTGAAATACATTTTTGGCTCTGTATATCACAAAGCAACATTTTATGATTCTTCACAAAAACATGCATGGGCCTAGAAGCTCTGGTTATTAAATGAATAAATAATGTGGCAAGTGCACAGAAAAATAATAATTTGAATAATAAACATGAGTTGTTTGGGTATTTCAATTATTTATTTATAATGATAACACTTTAAATTAGATACTGGGATATTCATAATCATTGCACAAACTCTAGTTGACTATGTTAGCTCTGTGGACTTAATATACTATACATTTTCAATGTGAGCCAATTTGTCTAATAAAATGATGAAAAACATCTACCAGTTCAATGAAGCAGCTTTATAAAGACTGTAATTTAAAGACATTAGAGTATTAAGCAATCATTTCATGCTGTTTCCTGCCTGCATGTTGAACAGTAGACACACAAATCTAAAAATTCTGACGCTTTAGAACAGTTCCAAAAAACTTAATATCAAGCAGAAACTTCTTTCAGACAAACAGAATACTCCCCAGGTACAAAAGTCAGAACAATACAAATGTCTAATTTGCATCTCTCATAATCAAGCGTGCATTCAAAAGTGCAATTAACCCAAAGTCGAATTCAACCTGAATGGTTATGAGTTTGTTAATATGGAGAAGTTGAGTTTTCTTTTCTTTTTAATTTCCTTTGTTAGTATAAAAATTTAGTTATATTGCTTCACACCTTTTCTAATTCCAATTTACACCTGAGCCCGAGAAATTTAAAGTTTGGGCTTCTGAAATCAGGCTACTTTTTTTGTGAGTTTGTGAAGCAATGAGAGGAAATAATTTTGTCTTATAAAGATTGTTGCATAAACAGAGGACTTTTCCCTGAGTATGGCATATAATAAAAAAGAATTTGTATAATCTCACTGAAAGGTTATAAGGGAATCGAGGGGAAAAAAATCAGTAAATCAAAGTAAGTCTGTGCTCTCAAAGCCTGAAATTATTTACATCTGGATTGGGCTTGGGACCTTTGGGCATGAGAACGATTTTCCTCTAAGGAAAAAAAAGTTCTCTTTGTTGTGATTTCATGATGTTTTCTCTAAAACATTGAGGAAAGAGCACGGGCATGACAACTAGAATAAAATTAGTGGGAATGTTAAACTGAAAACTCAAGGATGCAATTGTGTGTATTAAATTTCCCACACATAATTATGTTTGGTGTTATCTAAGGAAGTAAATGAATAGCCACTTATAATTATTTTCATAATCATTTAAACTCAAGGTCTGGCTTTAGGAGATTAGAAGTCAGATTGGTCAGCAGGGCAATGAGAGAATATGTTTCTGGCCATTGAGAATAGTGTTTTCATTTTACGTAGAGACAAACCCAGTGAGATACATAGCAATTTTCTTCAATAGATTTCAATTCAGCAAATAATCTTCAGCACCATACCTGCCCTGGAAGTACATATCTTTGAACAAGGCAGTGTTTCTTCCCTCAGGATGCTTGCAAACTAGTGGATGATTCCCAGATGTCTGGAAATTAATTGCCGCACACTTTTCACTCGGTCTATTGTTCTAATTACTATACCTGGTTAATTTAGCAAACAAATCTAAGAAGCCACACTAGCAATATCTAACAGTTTCAAGAGACTCAAAACAGATGTATTTCCTAAATACTCTCTGTATGAATGCATCTTGGGTTGCAGCTTTCCATAATGATAAGTGATAATTTGAAAGGAATTCCTTCATATGAAAATGCACAATGTACTTGTATGAACAAACTTTAACACAGTCCAAGCCCACGGCACATTAGCAAAATGGATTGTGGAAGAGCACAATTGGCAAATAAGTGTGATAAAGTGAAGGGAATTTATTTATTTATGAGGTACATGAAGGTATACATACAAATTTGGATTGTTCCCTTTCAAAATTCTTAAAACATATTAATGAACAATCAATTCTGTAGGGAACCTTGAACTATTTACACAACTTCCAGTGCTTGATAGGAAGTCAAATATTTGTTTAAAGGAAGAATAAAAAAATGAATAGGTGGGTGTTTGGATGATGGATGATGCTATTGCTCAAGACAATTAGATGTTTTCAGAAAGCTAATTTTAAGAGAGTTGAACTGTTCTATTTGTTACTGTCATTATTAACAAAAATTTATTACCTGACTGAGGATTTAGTATTTCTGAAGCCTATGAGTAATAAATAAGAATCAATTAAAAAGAATTATCACCACAAGACAATGAACTATCACAAGCTGTCACTGATGATTACCACAACAGGACAGGAATATGAGAGGGGGATCCAGGAAACCACAAAGGAGGGACTTATGGAATTGTAGCTTCCATGTTATCTTTACTTAGAAGAAAATTCTCAGCTCTGTTCTCCTTTTCTTCACACTCTACTAAGGTCATCAGAATCTCTCATATCGGAACTTTTTGACAGACTGTATAAGCATAGGTCATTTCACTCTGAGGGTTTACATAAATCATCCATTCAGTAGTGATTTCTGTCTCCCCAGAAGCTCTAGTACTACAAAAGAATGCTATTGTCTAAGCAACAGATAAATGATTGTAAATACTTTATGTTCTATTGAAAATATCTCTCTATATTAAAGATTAAACCTATGACTAGTAGCTGGAAAAGAAAATGAGATATCTGCAATTATTTATATATTTAGTATGCTTCAACTCTGATTCCTGAAAGTATTCCTCTATCTTTAAAAGCAGAAGTAATTACACCAGGCAGAGAAAGAAGACTAGACTGGAAATATTTTTAAAGCTGTAGATATTGAACAAGAGAGAAAAGAGAATATGAGACAATGAGGACATTAGAATATGAGGAAGTTACTTGAGGGCAAGGACCTATTAGCACTCATTGCTGTATCCACAACTCCTAGAGCAAGACCTATGATTAATGTTTTTTAAATACTGGTTGACTCACTTGCAATGCCCCTCCTAGCAAAGGAATTCACCAAAGCTATTCTGGTTGCAATATTCAGATAGTTAAAAACCAGACCTCTCCCCCTGTAGTCCTAAATTGCTTTATTTGTAGTTTGAATAAATATGTATTCATTAGATTACTCTGCGGTATATTAAACAAAGCTTACTCTGCAGGGAACAGTAACTTCTCAACAAATTCTTCAATTGCTATTAAACATAGAATTAGAATATTTCATTCATTGAACACATATTTACTGAGAACTCCAAACAATAGGCCAGGTTAAAACTAAGGGTTAAAAAATGAATGAGAAAACACAAACTCTTCCCTTCAAGAGCTTATAATTAGAATTATTTTATTATTATTATTATTTTTATTTTCGAGGGGAAGATTCCTTACTGAGGTATTCCTAAAAGCTTTTACAAATCATTCTTTTGGTACCTGGAGTGGGAAGAAGCATCCCATTTTATACTGTGATGCCAGAACAATTATGTAAACTATTATTGTTTGGATGCAACATCGCTAACATTTGTGAACATCTAAAATTAGTCACTCAGAGCCAAGATTGGCAAATTGGGCTTGTTGTCAAGCTAATGTACAGTCCCAATCCAGTATGAATACAAAATAGCAAAGCACAATTTCTTACGTCTCATAAACTGTGGGAGTAATATCCAGAGATGAGTCTCTAAATAGATTGACTCATAGCTGCGTTGCTGAAATATGTGTAAACTTTGCCAAGGGACTCACTCTGATGGCTTCTGCTTCTTGCATGCACAGATTCGGGTGTAAATACCAGAAACATTCATATCTTTGTGTCTCATACAGAAAAATCTTTTTAAATATTTATTACCAAAGAAACTTAAAATGTATTGTGTGTGCCAAAGACAGAAAGGAGAGATAATTTTAAGTGCCCTGTTTGTCCTTTTTATTTCATAAAAATACCATTTGAGTAATTTTGTTTTGTGCTTTGGATATATCAGCTCAAATATCACCTCTGGAGGCCTCTCCTGAACAGCTTAATGGATGTCATCCTTCATTTTTCACCTTTCATTCCCTTTGACTCACCTTACTTGGCTCATTTTCTATCATAAGAGTTTATATATAAATACAGTAACTTTAAAATAGTGATATTAGTCTACTTGTTTACTCTCACTGCCCCTCACTAGAATGTAAGCTTCTTAAAAGCTGGAGCCGCCTGTCCAAAAATACTACTTTTTTTCTATTCCCATATCCTAGAATAGTGTTTGGTGTATAAAACATTCATAGTAAATATTTGTTATTGAGTTATAATTAATTAAAGTTTTTCTGTGCAGCAATTTCCTTTTCCCTCACATTCTACATTTATTTGGAATTATTTCATGAATAACTCTAAAATCAAACCAGTGGGTCTTAATTTTGTATAATTTCATTCCGAATAAAGTCATTTTCAAAATTAAACACTATTCCCATGTAGGGCAGCAGAAATAATATTTCTCAAATGGTGTATTCTCACAAACACCAATGCCTGCTAAATATAACACAAAAGTAAAAACACTAGATTCCAATCTCATCTCTGAACAGGAAATGAAAAATAACCTGTTAGCATATTGAATCCCATAATAGAGTAATGTATCATGGCCAATTGAGGTTTAATTCAAAACTGTAAAAATGATGTGGTTTTGGTAGATTTTATAATATCATCATCTTAATAGGAATTAAGACTTTTCAAAAATTTAAAGGTCAATAATCTGCATCATGCATGATTGTGAAATGTTAAAATATTTTTATTATGGTAAAAATAAAGATGCAAATGTTCATAATAACCACAGTGTTAAACACTAGTTTGAAAGGACTAGAGAAGAAAATAGGAAAGAGAAAGAAATCTAATCGGCATATTTTGGAAAAAAAAGTGGGCATGTTTATAATCATTTTGAAATTATAGAAATGTATTATTGGAAAATACATGGGTAATAAATTTTTTAAAAATTGAAATATTAAGAGAATGCACTGATGTTGTTGACTATTAAATGAGTGAAAGAAACCAATAGTTTCTTTATGCATAAATCACAGCTGGCTAAAAATATAAAAGAAGAAATAAAATCCTCATAATGATAAAGATCATTCAATAATTAATCACTAACCTCAAGAATAACATATAGTCTTTATGTAGTGAAGAGCATAAAATCAACTTGGTTACAGAGAGATGTAAAATCTGTATAAGGATACTCAACTTATGAATTCTTATACTGATATGTACATTAAATAATTTGTCATGAATTTTATTGAAAGAAAAACTTTAGAAAAATACATTCAACAGTGTATTTGAGTAAGGGACAACTCATGAATTGGGCAGCAGTCAGAACCAGAAGAGGTTCAGAGAACTTTGTACCAGTAACATAAGCAGTGAGCCTTAGTAGACTGAACATGGAAGCAAAGGCAAGAAATTACTTGATTGACTATAGCTAGGCTTTTCCCTTATTTGAATATAGTGTTGTGATGCATTTTCCCTATTTGGCTATGGTCTGATGGGAGGTTTCTTTTTGTAGTTAGTTGACTGTTCATGATTGGCTGAAACTCTTTCTTTGCCTTTTGTTTTGTTTTCAAGTCAGTTACAATAAATGTTTATAAGTTAAATTCACATATATTTGTGTAAGAGCTCTGGTACAGAAACAAAAGCAGGTTAATGGTCTGCTACTTATATTGCTTTAACAATAGTATAAAAACATTTGCAGGGGAAACATGAAAAATTAATCTAAATTTAAAAATTTATTTAAAAGGTCAAAATTGTAGAACTAGCTAGGAAGAAAAAAAGAATGAAGGAACAGAATAACAAGGCATTACCAGATATTTTAAATATTTTAATAAGTTATAAATCTATAGCACCAAAAAGTACATGATACATCAATCGAAGGAAGATAATAAAGTTCAAAAATTCAACAAATATGTATGCAAACTTAGCACATGAGAAAATGCTATTTTATTTCTCACTTTAAAAAAAAAGGGAGAAATAATGAATTACTAAAAATTATGTTGGTATACTGGTAAACCCTCATAGGGAGAGAGAATTCTTGTGTCACTCTTTTATTTATCAAAATAAATTATAGAGACAAAAAAAATATTTAAACAAACACACTAGAAGAAGTCTTATCTTCTTATTTTCCTTCAAATAAGTTTTTCTATGCAAATCATCAAGCCAAAAAATTATAAAAGTAAAAATTGATGTCTGACAACATTAAAAGCATTTAAAAATTTTAAAAGCTGCATGTCTTTAAATCCTTTTACATAAGATATAGTTATGATAAAACACACACAACGAAGAAACTTTTACTATTTTTAATGTAGAAAGTTTCACTTCAAATACTTATGTGAAACAATAGAAAAATAATGGAAGCAATGACATTATTATAAGTGCATTCAAAGGGCATTCCTAAATTACAGCCAGAAAAACATTCTAAATTCAGATTTTAAATCCCCATATTGCAGCCAGCACTAAACACACCCTAGCAATTTTATATAAACTATAAAACAGAAATTTGAAAAGACATTGTAGCATTCAACAAGAGAAAAAACGAAAACCACTTCCACAGAGCAGGTTAGAACAGAAAGGCAGTAAGGCAAGAAACCTAATAAGGCAAGCAGAGCTAATTCTGGGGTCTTGCATGGCTCCTGCTTCATAAGCAAACATTTATGGCAGAGACTGTTGGTTTTTGTCAAGCAATAGGGAATAAAGTGACCAACACATGGCTGGGTTTGGAGTCAGACTTTATGACTTGAGGCCACAGGCTGGAAAGGCACATCTCTGACCCTGAACAGATGCTGATGAAAGCTGCAATTTGCTGCAGCTTTGGCTAATGTAATGTGGAAAAAAAGAGGATGGAAAGCACCAGCAGCCTCACAGCCAGGAACTGATCAATCCGCATGGGCAGAGTGACAGCATATGTCACATCCCCATTATCAAAGAGGAGTGGAAATGCCATGATTCTGACCTCAGAAGCAGGACTGCCATAAAGGGGAGGGGGAAGGAGGAAGATAGATGCCCTGACAAAACCCCTATTAGATAATGAAGATAGAAAGAGAGAGAGAGACAGAGAGAGAGAGAAAAACTGATTGAGTCTTAGTCAACATAAGCCTACAAAAAATATAAACCATACTAACATAAAGAATCACAAATATTAAGTCAACATATATAAAGAATCACAAACATTAAATACATGAGGAAACAAATGAATCCATCAAAAAACAGACACTGATAGAAAAACATAAATTAATTTAAAATTAATGAAGTCCCAAATCTTCAGAGAAAGGGAGAGGTAATTTAATTAAAACAAACAAACAAAAAGAAACCACAAAAGAACAGCACAAAAGAACATGAATATATGAAGATACGAAAAAGACGAAAACAAAATGCTCTAAATGTTGAATACAGTAATTGAAATAAAAGGCAAAAACAACGTTGATATTGCACAGAACAGAGGATAGAACTGGTGAAAAGCAAACACAGAGTCCACTATGCAGGACTAAAATTAAGGACACATGGAGGAGAGATTGAGATGTTACTGCAGAATTATATTATTTGAGAAAAGAACAGAGGAAATTAAAAGGCATAATATTTAAAAAGCTGATTTTTTTTTTTTTTCAGAAATGAAGAAAAACACGCCGGATTGAATTGAAATGACACTATGAGTCTAAAGAGGATTAATACTATATTGTGTGCATCCAAATACATACTAATAAAACTGCAGAATACAACTATAAAGTTAAAATGTAAGGTGCAAGAAAAAATGAAGGTAAAATTAGGGGATTTTTGAGAAGAAGGGGGAGCAGAAATGGAGTAAGAGGAGGAGGAGAAGAGAAAGAAGATGGAGACAAAAGATGAAGATGGGTGAAAAAGGAGGAGGAAGAGGAGGAGGAAAAATAGAATTTACCACCCATAAGGCCTCCCTTTAAAGCACCAATGACAAAAACCGTCAACATTCTTTGGTAAATTTAATTAACAATTGTCTGTAAAAATCATTATAGAAAGAAATTCTAAAAAATGTTATTGTAAACAAATAAAAAGGGAATTCATGGAAGATGACAATTGAATAGTAGTATGTGTTCGAAGATTCTCAACTTTCCTAATCATCAGGAAAACACCCTATTATCAATACAACTACAATGAGATGCAGTGCCATGCATGTTGGGTTGGGGTATTCAGAAACTATCAATTCCGTATTTGCATGTGATTACTTAAATGCCTGAATTGTCGGTAGAATATCTTTGCATTTGATAAAGCGCTGAGGTGTGCAGTCCTCATATGTTTTCTATGGCTTTCTATATGTATATAATGTGTTGCTGATACATATGTCTTTTCTAAAATAGTCAGCATTTGTTCAATTTCTAGTGATAATTTACATACACAGTGGTCCCCTCTTATCTGCAATTTTGCTTTCCACACTTTAAGTTACTTGCCGTCAGCTGAGGTCTAAAAATAGGTGAGTCCAGTACCATAAGGTATTTTGAAAAAGAGCGAGAGGCCACATTCACATAATTTTGATTACAGTATATTGTACAATCGTTATATTTTATCATTATTGTTATTGATCTCTTCCCATGTGTAATTTATAAATTAAACTTTATCATCTTTTGTATATACATGAAGAAGCACCGTATATATAAGGTTTGACACTTCAGACATCCACTACAGCTGTTTAAATGTATCTCCCATGGATAAAGGCAGAAATACTTTCAGTAAATATTTTACATAGGTCTATGCAATATTGTTAAATAAAAAATGAAAGTTGCTAAAACATATATAATTGTAACTTTACTTGCACACATAAACATACATTTAAAAGAGAAAGAGAAAGGGGCAGAGAAAGAAAGCAAGAAAGAGAGATACAGGGTCAGGCAATTAGGTAGATCAGATATACGCAAAGTGAAATACAGACAGATATAAGAGGGGAAGGCAGCAGAGTGTCAGATACGGACAGACTGACAGGAAAAGATAGACTGACACAGACACAAATGAAGACCTTTGGACAATGCACTAATTCATGTAGTATTCTCCCTGGGGAATTCAGTTGTAGTGTTTTTATTTCTACTTTCTATTTTTTTTTTTCTGTTCATAACTTTACATTAGATTAGCATCATTTTAGAACAACAATAACGATTTTTTTAAATATTGCTTCTATTTATGCCAATGTCACTTCTTAAGATATACCATGAAATCCTTAAACACTTCTTATATCATAACCAGAAAAATAATTTTAGAATGTGAATAAGATGTATAATAAGAGTAATTAAATATGTACAACTAATGAATTCATTAATGCCAGCATCTCCCTTTGGAATATATAGTGAAATTCCTAAACACTTCCCACTCCTTAATGAATAAAATGATTATCTCTTTTCACTTTATATTTTTCAAAGTCCTCATAAGCCTATTTTTAAAAGAAAAATAAGACACATGCACCAATTAAGTGATTTCATTTATTGAAGCTGTGACTGATAAACTGTGGAAAATCTTTAGTTTAATTAACAATATTAACTAGTTATGTATGTAAACTCATTTACATTTTCATTAAAATCAGCCATTTATTTATTCAGCCATTTACCTGTTCACAGTAAACATGAAGCTTAGGCAGGCATTACCTTACTGCTACAAATACATCTACTGACCTTTAATTGTACTTTTCACCAGTCATAAATACATGTGCCATGAAGAACAAACCTAAATATTCACCTGGAGATGGAAGAAATAACTGTACTTAACGTCATTTGCAAATTATTATCAACCCCAACAATAATTTCCAACAATAATTATAAGCATGAGGAAATTGAATCTACAGTCTCACTTCACGTTGACCTTCGTGTACTACGCCTCACCATTCACTCTGCATAACATGCATCTATTCAAACCTTTGAGCCAAATTCCCTGAAGTGCATTGTTTAAGGACTAAAACACTTCAAACAAACTCTTCATGGCCTCAAGTTTTCTGGCTCACCAACATTATTAAAGCAGTGTGACATCCCAGGATACCTGCACAGCGACTTGCTCTTCTTCCCACAAAACACAGCTTAGCTACTGCTGAATGTGTTTTAATAGGCAGGAGGAGTAAGTTCTTGTATAATTGCTTCTTGAGTGATGATGAAAAGTTCCAAGTGAAGAAAGGACTGTGACTAAACAAGAAATCGAAGATGAACTACAAAGATGTCCCATTATCAGGGTCATTGGGAGCCCTCTTGTTCAGCAATTAGGAATCAAGGAAGCCAACATTAGGTATGCTGGATGTGAGCCTTATGCTAGGAGGCTTCCCACTTTCTATAAATTTCTGAATTATTTATTAACTTAATCCAATATTAAACAGTGTGTGTATTGGAGAGAATAAGTTTCTAGTTTCTCTTCTCACCACTCTCTCTTCCTTTTGTGTGTGTGTGTGTGTGTGTGTGTGTGTGTGCGTGAGAGAGAGATACAGTCTCACTCTGTCACCCAGGATGGAGTGCAGTGGTGAGATAGCGACTCACTGCAGCCTTTGCCTCATGGACTCAGGTGATTCTCCCACCTCAGCCTCCTGAAGAATTGAGACCACAGGAATTCACCACCACACCCGGCTGATTTTTTGGCATTTTTAGAAGAGACAGGGTTTTGCCACTTTGCCTAGGCTGGTCTCGAACTCCTGAACTCATGCAATCCACCCACCTATGCCTCCCAAAGTGCTGGGATTACAGGCATGAACCGTTGCACCCAGCTCTTCTCACCATTCTCAAGCCCTCCTATATGACTAAGACCAAATTGAAAAAGCAGGCACTGTCATTTCCAAATTTATGTATGTTGAAATCTCATCAGGTGAGAAATGAAATCTATCCAAGGGCATAGAACTAATGACACTTTGTAAACACAACTGTAGAAAATATGTGAGAAATATAGATTTTTTTAAAAAATCTGTATCAGGATTACTATGCACAGGTTTTGTTGTTGTTGTTGTTGTTGCTGCTGTTTGTTTGTTTTTTAAGCAGCTTTTCTATATTCTTAAGGTAAATTCAAGACACATCCTGTTAGATACAGGGATGCAGGCATCACTGTATAATTTTAGGTTAAACATCATTCTCACCCAAAACATATTTAAAAGAAATTAGATAATGCAATTAAAGTGTATACACATTCCATTTTAGTGATGCTATTTATTTTCCAAGAAGTTTACACATTTAATATTCTGTGATTTGGAACCTATTAAAAAGCATATTAAACGTAAATATTCTGGAAGTCATTTTGGTGACAGAAGAATATTTTAGACACAGCTAATTGAGAGCACAAATCATCCCACTTAAAACTGCGTTAAGTCTAACGAAATTGTAAATTAAATTGAGAACGAACCTGCGCTTTTCTGATCATCATTCTTTCAAAGAGATAAAGTTGGATAAGGACTCAATTTTTAAGGGAAGGTTTGGAGGTAACCAAAAGAACAAAATATCAAAACTTTATAGATGGACGTTTCCTCATGGCACAATTCTAATGCAAACCCAGTAGAAATTAGACAATATTTGTTAGGCTAAAAGGGTTGTATTTTTAATAATCTTCATATTTAATACCTTTTTATTCTCTCGGGTTCTCTAGAGGCAAGCCCTGACAGATACATGCACTAGATGGGGTGGTGGTCAGTTCTAGAGAGAGGAGCTAGAACCTCACCTTCTGCCTGTACAGCACTAGCACAGCTGGTTGATAAACAGGATCCAGGCGACTCCCAAATGTAAACCCTATCCCCTACTTCTCCCCTAAGTTCTAGGTTCGTATATCTAATTGCCTGGTTTCTTGTTTCCTATCTACTAGAAATCTCAATATGGCCAAAAGAGAACTGCTCATCCTTTTCCAAATTCCAGCCCTCTCCCAACACTCTCTGTTTCAAAAAATGGCATCATTATTCACCCAGTTGCTCAGGACCCAAAGTGACAATGTATGATGGTTTCCTCTGTTTTCTTCACATCTCATATCCAAAACATCAGTAAACCCACTTGCAAATCATATGTCAGATTTGACCAGTTCTCACCATTGCCTCTGTAATTGCTGGAGTCTTTGGTTACTTTCTCTCTATTCTTGCCTCATTTACAAAATAACTAGAAAGATCAGATAACTCCTTGCGACCCCAAAATGAGCCCAAAATGCACACTCATTGCAAAATAATTACAAAATACAGTACTCCAAATTCTTACCAAGGTGTAGCAAAGCTTTACTTGATGCCTATCAATCCCTTACCCTCTTTAGAAACATCTTGATATTATTGTTATTTTACTTCTCCATTCACACTTCAGAGTCAAGTAACATCATAAAGCCACAATGTATTTTAATTGAAATGCCACTGAATTCCTGGGATTAAGTCTGTAAAATAGAGGCCTTTATGCTAGAAACTTCCTGTCCATGTACATAGTATTATTTTGTCATTTATTCAGGTCTTTTGAATATAATGTTATACATTTATCTATAGGGGTATGATACCTTTTTGTTATATTTATTTTGCATTTGATATCCTCTGGGGCTGTCATACATTTTGTCTTATAGTTGTATTTTGTAATCCTTTCTAGCTCTTTGATAGAAATTCAATCACTTCCATCATGTTAGTATGATGCCCACCTACCCTATCCACATTTCCTATTACTTTTTACAATTACTCTGAATATCTCTTGTAGTCCCTACATAAATAATCATATCTTCTGTAAATAATTATAGTGAAATGGCTGTGTTGTCTGGGGTAAATATTCTGGTTCCTCTGGTTCTTGGTCTTAGTCGAGAAAGAATTCAGGACACGGACACACGTGAAGAATGGGTTTAGGAGCAGAGAGTTTAAAAGAAAAAGAAGAATATATAGAGAAAAAGCTTCCTCATGCTGAGACAGTGGGTTGCCCAATAGAGGATCTCTGGTTTGCAACAGAATGCAGTCGGTTTTGTACAGAGGCTTGAGGAAGAGGTAATTGATTTACATAGAGCCCAGGAGATTGGTTTGACCAGGTGTGCCATTTACATAACCCGTGAAAAGACTGGCCCTCGCACCCTTGTCTTTTGTGATGCAAATATGGCTTCTACCTGGCTGGTTGCCATGATGCCAGTACATGTGGTTTTACCTGGAGGGTGTCATGACACCTGCACATGTGGTGACAAGGAAAAGAGGGCGAGAGATGCCATATTGAAGGCACCTGGCTTCCAGGTACAGCTGACGGCATTTACATATAAAAGCTTCTAGTCTGCATATCTATGCCTGACATTTCAGGCTGCTTTTTGTAAAAGAAGAAATGGTCTGGCAGTTGCTTTTTATTCAAGGAAATTTCCACTGAGTACTTTCACCCTTTCTGGCTGCCTAAAAATAATTTCTTAATAACTCCTGTATTAACAGTTTTATGTTTTTTTCCAACCTCAAACATCGAGTTTTTTTACCTTAATTTAATTACTGATAAATGGTAAATACAAGTATTATACTGGCACCCTGACTCATTTCCAATTTTATAGGCAATATTCCTAATAATTTTTTGTTTAAGATTACACTTAATCTTCATATTTCTTTTTTTATTTTTGTCAGATTAAGGAAACTCTATTCTTCCTTTACCAAGCAGTTTGCTTTGTCTGCCACTCCTCCCCCACTAATAAATTAATTTTATCAGGCATAGATTCTCTGTATCATTTGAAAATAAATTATTGTTATTTTTAACATGTTAATATTGTGAATATATGAATTATTCAAAGTTCCAAGATTAGTTTATCCATTCAATAAAATGTACTAGAATTTTCTTTTTTTTTTTTTTTTTTTTGAGACGGAGTCTGGCTCTGTAGCCCGGGCTGGAGTGCAGTGGCCGGATCTCAGCTCACTGCAAGCTCTGCCCCCCGGGTTTACGCCACTCTCCTGCCTCAGCCTCCCGAGTAGCTGGGACTACAGGCGCCCGCCGCCTCGCCCGGCTAGTTTTTTGTATTTTTTAGTAGAGACAGGGTTTCACCGTGTTCGCCAGGATGGTCTCGATCTCCTGACCTCATGATCCGCCCGTCTCGGCCTCCCAAAGTGCTGGGATTACAGGCTTGAGCCACCGCGCCCGGCCTTAGAATTTTCTTTATGACCTAGAACATTATCGTGCTTTTAAAACATCCTTATAAATTCTTGGACACTTCACTCATAAGTGTACCTTGGCAGGCCTTTGTGACTACCTTGGAGAAGAGAACATAAAGGGCATAGTCTTCGTGACTTTCAAGATTACATCATAATAATCAATACAACTTATGACTGCCTCTTTTTGTCTCTGTGGACACAAACCTTTGGACCTTGGGTTATCAGGAAAGGAGTCCAGCTATTCTGAGCCTCCATGACGGAAATACAACATGGCAAGATTACATGGAGATGGAGAAGCTTACAGAGCCACTATTGTTCCAGCTCAGAGTTGTTGAATTTTCCCAGTGCAAGTGCCACAAATGCTAATGAGTAAAACTTTACATGGTTCCAGCCCTCGGTACCAACTATAGCATCATGAGAGATAATACAATTATTGTTCTTTTAACCTTTGAAGTTGAGTGATTTAATATCCAGTGATAGATAATTGGGGGGAAAGTTACCATTTTTTGGGGGGGGGTTAATATTTCAAGGAAACATGAGAACTTGAGAAATAGAAAGCACTACTCTACTCATATTATTAAAGTTATTGATTGCTTTGTTCAGAATATTTGTTACATTATGATATTTACATATTGTACATTTGTCTGAAGTTCTTTTTATATGATATTAATAAAGTTACAAGTATTCTTTGCTATGATTCCCTATGTTTTTCTTATTTATTTATTTAGTATATATTGTATACTGAGATTTTTTTCCTAATATCTTTCTCTTTTAACTTCTGAGTTTAGTCCATTTATATTCATTGTACTTAGTCCATTTATATTCAATTATTAATAATTTGAAATTAACTTATTACTTGAATATGTAATTTTTTCTCTTAATTTTACCACATGTAAATGGATATTCACACTCTTTAGTAGTAAGAAAATAATTTTATAACAATGTAGGATTTCATGTTATACTCACACTTTCAACTCTCATTGTGATGACATCTTTGAGACCAGAAATTAGGAAACCAATAGCCTGAGTCAAACCCTGACTGCTGTGAGTTTTTGTAAAGGCTTATCAAAATAGCTAGACAATTTATTTAAAAATTATCTATGATTACTTTCTTGTTACTGTGGCAGAGGTTGAGTAGTTTCAACAAAGACAATATAGTTGTTTTTAAAAATTGTTTATTTTAGGCCAGGAGCGGTGGCTCACGCCTGTAATCCCAGCACTTTAGGAGGCTGAGACGGGTGGATCACGAGGTCAGGAGATCGAGACCATCCTGGCTAACACGGTGAAACCCTGTCTCTACTAAAAATACAAAAAATTAGC
>NW_012103354.1:2599627-2609680 GCF_000951045.1 Mandrillus leucophaeus
TTTAGTAGAGACGGGGTTTCACCATGTTAGCCAGGATGGTCTCGATCTCCTGACCTCGTGATCCACCCACCTCGGCCTCCCAAAGTGCTGGGACATAGGTGAATATTTTTATCCATATGCTCTACAATTTTTAAATGGGTGAAATATTTAATTCAGAATGCTTATTTGTTTTTAAAATGGTTATTGTTCTAAATGTCTTGTTTTTGAGTATGCACTTATTTTCCTTAAGGAGTTTCATCTGTTTAGTGAGGTAGTATTTATAAGGAAAACCGAAAAATACTGGATCAAGAAAGTCCCAAGTATTTAATGGGTTTGTAAGAGATGCCCTCTATAGTAAAGAGCTTTAAACACTAAGAAACTGCCATTATAAATTACCCCTCAAAGAACTACTCCCCTTCACCTCCCATCCCCTACTCAACCCATGAGGTAGCTGGGAGAGGAAACACTGTGTTGAACCTTACCATGTAATGCCCGGTACTGAAGAATTTGGAATGTGGTGCTGAAAAGTAACAGTGCAAGGCTAATTAGTTCCTGCCTGTTTTCCTGGCTCCTCACATTAATGGAGCTCGGCTGCTCTGTTTTCATTCTTTCTGAGCCCTCATCACCATCCCTCTAATATCCACATTTCCATCAATAGTTTATTGAAGTCAACCTAGGCTTTTTATGTGTGATATGCTAAAACTCTTTCAACTTCTGTCAATTATCCTGCCCTAAAGACACTTCTGCACATTTATGTATTTGTTGCAACAGCATTGTACCTTTTGGTACCAACATGTGTATTAGTTTGCTAGGACTGCCATGCCACAAGAATACAAACTGTATAGATTGAACAAGTATCTCATAGGTCTGGGCGCTAAAATGTCTGAAATCTAGGTTTTAACAGGGCTGGCTCCTTCAGAGGTCTGCAAAGGAAGGATCTGTTCCAGGCCTCTATCCTCATCTGGTAGATGGCCACCTTCATGCTCACACAGCCGTCTTTTTGTACCTATATTTGTGTCTCTGTTTTCAAATGTTCCATTTTTATAAGGACACTAGTCATGTTGGATTAGAGTACATCTAATGACCTCATTTAAATGTTGTTACTTCTGTAAACATCCTATTTCCAAATAAAGTAACTTTCTAAAGTACTAAAGGTTAGGATTTCATGAAATGAGTATTGAAGGACACAATTCAACCCGTAACATACTACAATATGTGGGATAGAAAAAATGTGAATGGCTCTGTAAGTATCTACCTTTGACCCATCTTGTCTCAATTGTTAAGTTTGATGTTCTGAAGACTAATATATGTTAGGCAGAAATACTATCTAGAGATAACCAATCTCCATTCCAATTTATCTTAAATAATGGAAAATATTTGTTTCAGGCACTATGCATAAAAGTGTAGTTTTATCTATTTAATATTAGAAATACCACTTGTATTCTGATTCAACACTCCTCTTAGCCTATACGTCCGTGGTTGGGCAACAGCATCATATTCATCTTACAGGTCCTTAATGACTTTGGGTAAAGACATCTTCACACACTTTAGTCTGTGGAACTCAGGCTTTATCATATGCTGTTTAGTGTATACACCTTTGGAATTATGAAATGATAGCTGAGCCTTCTAAATTACTCCCTACCTCTAATAATGATAAGGGCTGGATTATTTCATCTACAAGTCCACGACCATAATTTTTTTACCATTGGATCACCCCATAAGAACATCAATAAATTTGTTCTTAGCTAATTTCTCATTTTTATTTCTAAAAAACCCTTTTCCTTTACTTTACGGCCTTTCTAATTCCGCTTCAGAATTTCAGTTAGGTATAAAGTGTGCATAACTGCTGGAGTTGACTCCATCAAAAACTGAAACCCGTGGTCTCCCTAATACCAGAACAAAGAGCAAGCATATGTGAAATCAAAGCCTCACCTAGAAATTCACAGTGTGTGACCGCCTTGGCTATGTGTCATCAAAGTGTAGATTGGAAACATCTTTAAAAGCATTGAAGTAAAACAGAATGCAGTGATATTAGCTAATTTTGTCACCATCAAAAGGTGCTTGAGATGTGACTCTGCCACCCTTGTCAGAGAATAGATGAAACGTCAGTCATACTATCCAAATCAGTGCCAGTTACGGCACTACAGAAGAAAATGTTGGGGTGAATCTCTGGGGGTGAATAGAATTTTCTTGAAATGAAAAGAAAACTGCTAAGGTTAGAATATTGACAAGAGAAATTCTGATTTCCATTACTGTTTCTTTTTCCCTGACTCTTAAATCATAACAAATTTTTTATTAAAATTTCTCAACTTCCATATAAATCCAACCTAAAACCAGTATGTTCATAGTACTCTATTAAGACTTGGGATGTAACAATTAATGTAACTGTTTGCATTAAAATAAAAAGTCAGATATACAAAAATTCTATATTGTTGTTTAAATAAAATAAATTTTCCTTTAAGTGAGAGTATTAAATTGGAGTACTGGTGTTCTCAAGGATTTCAGAATAGTAATCTCCCTAGTATTTGAATAAGCATTTTAACTTCAGATCGTTGATTGGAAATTATAATTGAATTTGAACTGTAGTATTAGCTAATGACAAAGTTTATGATGCAGATATATTGTCATTCATTAAAAATATTTTACATTGTAAAAGATCAAAAACATAAAGGCTTACTTGACAAATGTTCATTCAGAAGCATATGTTTTCAATAATGTGAACTTTTTACAGCAAAGTATATACTAATCATGTGTTTTTATAGAATTTAAAATAGTTTAACAGCATTTTGAGACAAATGTCTTACAAAAAATCTGTTGCTACCATGTTTAAATGACCTCATTAAAAAAAAACAGGTTAAAATATACTGAATAGCCTTTTTCTTCTGGTGAAATACGGCAACTTAAGATAACTTTCTCAATATTTTTATGTGTAAAATAGGAAAAAATAATGATATATATTTGAGGAGCTAGGGATGAAGAGTAAGTTAATTAATAGGTATGAGACAGTTATCTAGAATATAGTATGTGCCTAATAAAAAATGTGTTTTGTCATTTATTTTCTAAAAATTAAAATGCTATCTTCTAAAGTTATTCAAATTTTCAGACAGTAAGATTTCTTTTTAATAAATCATGCTGCAATACTCAACCACGCAGACTCTGTGTGTGTGTGTGTGTGTGTGTGTGTGTGTGTGTGTGTATGTTGTGGTGTATATATACTGTGTGGGAGTGGGTGTGATGTGATGTGTGTGTGTATGTGCATGTTTTAAATGTTAATAAAAAGAAGTTGGTTCATTAAAGTAAATCACGGTCCAGGTTTGATATAAACTAATAGGTTGAATTTAGAATAAGGACTTTGTAAACAATAACATTTACTATGTTGGGTCCACAAGAATTCATGAGAACCAAAGGCAGATTTTAAAACGTAGAGTCAAAAAGCAAGCAGTAAATAGAGAATGGGTAAGCATCAGAGACGCAAAGAAACAGAAAGGTGTCAAAAAGCTAAGGCAAGGACAATAATATAAAGTAGAAATTAGTCTAAAACCTATCTTGGGTTGAGTTCCTCAAAAAACAAATGCTGTGACCAGGTGCAGTGGCTCATGCCTGTAATCCCAGCACTTCGGGAGGCCGAGGCACGCGGATCACGAGGTCAGCAGATCAAGACCGTCCTGGCTAACACGGTGAAATCCCGCCTATACTAAAAATACAAAAAAAAAATTAGCCGGGCATGGTGGCGGGCACCTGTAGTCCCAACTACTCGGGAGGCTGAGGCCGGGGAATGGCGTGAACCCGGGAGGCGGAGCTTGCAGCGAGCAGAGATCGCGCCACTGCACTCCAGCCTGTGCGACAAAGTGAGACTCCGTCTCAACAAAAGCAGCAACAAACAAACAAACAAACAACCCAAATGCTATGGTGGAGTTCTACAGCAGGCAGTGTCTTCAGGGTGTACATCTACAGGGGAGTGAAGGAAGCTGGACTGGCAAGAGGGAGAATTGATCTGTGATACAGTTGAAACTAGGGTTGCAGCCATTCCCACTACTGGCATGACCCTTCCAAATGGGACCACATGAAGACAAGCAAAGAGAGCCTTTATACTCCCTTACAACTGACCAGTCATTGGGTACAGACTGCCCATCAAAAGGGGCCATGGCCTTGGATAAAGCAATTCTCTTCAGCTGAATGCAATTTTAGGAGTGGCATCAACACGGAAGAGGGGGAATGAGCACCTCAGATTTGAAATGGGGATGGGGGTACATGCAACAACATCCACTGCACCATGAAGACAAATTTTGAAGCGTAATTTTATTAGCCTTTGGTTTTGAGGAGAGACGGGAATCGCAGCAAGAAGTCAGGAAAAGAATTGGAAGATCAGATAAAATTACACTCAATATATACTTTTCAGTTTTCTTTAGAAAAGTAAAAGTTGACCAAATAATGTGGAAATGGCCAGCATTCAGAAACTCCCTTTTTTGATCATAGAATCATACAATATTATCAGTATTATCAGTGGAATTTGTCAATGAAGATGTATTAATTAAACTACTTTAAATTATATTTCTGGTGTGCACAGCTGTTTCCAATTACATGATTATAGTTTACATGGCATTATAGCTTAATGCCAACAATAGAAATCACGTTTTTTTAGCATCCATGGGAGAATACAGTATACTATGTAACTATAAAAATAAGACCTCATTCGGTAAGAACATGGGAAGCAGAATGAGAACTACAGATCAACCGTTGAGGGAACTCATGCAGAAATACGCCCTCTGGCATGACGCTTAGACTTGTCTCAGAGCTCTCTTTTTGCCAGGCAGATCTTTAAATTAACAATGGGTCAACTTTAGAAGCATTCAATTATGGAGTAGTCAACATAGATATATGTTTCCTTGTAGTATTGGCCCACAGCTTTCAAATAAGGTGTCCCAAGATCACTAATTATGTCACATATAAAGTTCAGTGAAGCTCCATCACTCTTGCTTTCAATCATTCTTCCTTGGTCTTATAGACATAGAGCCAAGGAGAATAACTTGTAGCTCATAAACCAGAAGAGCTCAAGATTTAGCCCTCAGGCTTTGCGCTCAGACACATTTGAGTTTAAATCCAAGGTTTTTTGTTTTTTTTTTTTTAACATAGTCACTCTGATTTTTAACAGTTAGATGAGGAAATAAAATAATACGCATCAAAAATTCATTAGTAGAGATACTACTTCAGCCTATTAATTGATAAGTTACCATTTATTGGAAACTTCCTGTGTGACAGAACTGTTCTATTCACATGTATTAACTAATGAATACTCAAGTCACATACACACGGCCAGTACTATTATTATGCCCATTTTATAGATGAATAACTAGGGCTTAAAGAGATTATGTAAGTTACACAAAGTGACTCTGCTACTATGTGGCAGGGCCAGGATTATCAATTAGTAATAATAATAACTGATAGTAATGACAAACAAATGTTAGATGCTGTGGTCATTCATCTATAGTGCTGCTAATTCTACTTCTGCTACCATCACTGCCATTACCAGTAGTACATAGTGTTAAGATACTAAGAGAAAGTACAATCTGGCTATAGAATTATTTTATTATATCTACTTCTGGTTGAAATGCTGGTTCCTTGTGGTAATATTTAGCTAAAAATTATGTCTACTTTGTGATTTTTTCAGGTTTAAGTTATTTGCATATTTGCTATACAATTCTTCAACTTAAAATCTCCAATATATTACTTATAGAAAGTATTACTCTATCCACTGTAGATGTGAAAAGGACTGAAGCACAATGGCAGGAAAATAAACAGGCAGGATCTGAAACTTGAGGTGTAGAAGGACTGAAATTAAAACTCTGAGCTCTGAACTGAGATTTTGTCCACTGAGTTTATTATAAAGGACAAGAGAATTAACAATCTTAAGTCTCTCTCTTTCTCTCTCTCTCTCTCTCTTTCTCTCAATCAGATGGGCAGAATTTCACCCCATTTGGCCAGTGTATTTGCAACGCTATGATCTAAAATATGGGCTACGTAGAGTAAACATTTCACCTTTGGAGCCTTGTGTGCTCCCCTTTTGTTAAGTTGTCATGCACAAGAATAGCTAAATCTCAGGAAAAAGAGGGATCACATGATTGACAATGTATAGTCATTGAAGAAAGCATAGAGCCATATAAAATATGGGATCCAGTTTGAACCACAAGACCAACCACTTCAAAAAGCATACACTCTGACTTGCCATTCAGCTGCTTCTCACACAGCCAACTCTAGGTAATGGGTTCCAGGGTGAACAGCTATAGGAAATCAATACTCAACAATGGTCAATAATTCTTCAATCAAAGAATGGAAAATAAATTACAATGGGCATTCCATCAAACCAACTTTCTCCATTTCAGTTCAAAACGTAAGTTGCTGATCCACAATGTCTGTTTAGGTACCACCAAAAACAGTCTCAAGTCCTAGCGATATGTGTACTAAATGTGAAAAAATCTGCATTTCATTATCCAGGAGATATTTGTCAAATGTTCTACCAGAAAACGGAGTAAACTCACTTGAATCACAGCTAAGCTATGCCTTCAAGGAACTTATGAATTATGAAGTAGAGAAGAAGAAACACATCAGTAACTACAGAGCCAGAATGAAACTATTAAGTACCCTTGGAGCAAAAGGGTGAAATCCTCATCCAACCAGACGGGCCTGTCTTGTCTTGTCTTGTCTTTTTTTCTTTTCTTTTCTTTTCTTTCTTTCTTTTTCTTGCTTTCTTGCTTTTCTTTCTTCTTTTTCTTTTTTTAACACTATAGTGGGTCATAGGACCTCTCAAGTAGCTATTACTGCTTTCTGGAAGTACACTACAATAATTTATTTTCAGAACAACAAACTTTCACTTTTTCCAAATTAATCTTCAATATCTTCAGTTCTGAGAATGTCTTCTCATCATCACCATTCCAATGCCTTCTACCTTGTATAAATTATTACTACCTGGTATTTTCTTATCTCCTTATTCAGATATGTTCTTTTTTTTTCTCTATTAGGCTGTTCATTCAGAAGAGAAAGACCCTGTCTGATTTGTTCTCACTGGGTCAGTCATGTGCTGGGGCTGGCTTGTATGAGTCATGAGAGTGAATTGTTAAACTTTTGGGAATTTTGTGTTCTGGCTGACATCACACCAGTAGCTTAAAATCGGTCATTTTAGGTGGTATTAGGCTACAAGAATCAACAAAAGCTACAAATATGTTTTTCCTGGAGAACCGTTTGTTAAACACTTAGCAGCACACCACTTGCTGTGTCTCAGTGTCTAGAAACTTGATTACAACATGGAAAGGCCCAATCAATGTTGACTGGATAAGTGAATGCACGTGTGAATAGTTTTCATCTGGAACTGGAGTAAGCTGACCACCCTTCGAAAGCCTGGATGGACATTTCCTAAGGAGAGGAAAATAGGCTGATCAATCGATTTATCTGTCATCTAGATATCTGTATCTATCTAACATACAAAAAGTATTAACCAGTGTTAGTCAATTTTTCTAAGAGCTTGAATAGACAATATCATTCAGCAATATTGCAACAATGTTTCATATTGACAGACTGACTGTTTAAATACACTTGCATGTTAGAGAGAACCTTTTGACACATTCACCAGCACTAGTGGGTTGGGGGGTGTGTGTGTGTTTAACTTACTTCTTGTCTATAAACAGTATGCCATCAATTGCCTTAGGATTTGAAAGTGTTCACTCATTGGGAAGCAGATTTAATCACTACATATTGAGGGGAGCCATATTCAGAAGAGTCTTTGTCACTTCACAAGTACAAGCTAAAGGTAAATATCATATATGTATTGCAGCTTATAAATAGATATCTAGCATAATGTTCAAACACAGCAATATTTGAACCATTGGGTATGAGTTAAAAATCAGTTATGTGGCGTGGGACAAATTACTTAAACCCTACATTTCAGATTTCTCATCTATAAATTTGAAAAGTATTACATTAGTTACTGCCAATTTTAAGAATTAAATAAATATTTATGAAGTGTTTGGCCAAGTACTTATATTAATATATTAGTTTCTCCAAAGAAACAGAATGAATAAGATGTATATGTATATAGAGAAAGAGATTTATTATAAGATATTGGCTAACATAATGTAGATGCTGTAAAGTCCCAAGATCAGTAGTCAGTAAGCTGGAGAGCCAGGATATCTGATGGTATAGTTCAGTCTTAGTCCAAAAGGCTGAGAACCAGGAAAGACATTGGCGTGCTTCCAGTCCAAAGATGGGCAGATTCAACACCCAGAAAGAGACAATGGTTCAGTTTGAGTCTGAAGGCAGGAAAACAAACAACAACAACAAAACAGCAAAATAGAAAAAACCCACAGAAGTCCCAGCTCAAAGGTAGTCAGGCAGAGGAGTTCCTTCTTACTAGTGATAAAGGGTCAGTCCTTTTGTTATATTGAAGTTTTTGACTAATTGGATGATGTCCACTGCGTTAGAAAGGTTAATCTTCTTTACTCAGTCTACTGACTCAAATGTTCATCTTATCCAGAATTACTCTCACAGACACATTCAGTGTCTAACCAAATACATGAGCACCTCATGGCCCAGTCAACTGACACATAAAACTAACCATCACAGTTCAGTTTCCAAAATATGTTATTACAAAACTATTAGTATTTATTATTATTAATATTATTAATATAAGGTGCAAAACAATATGCTGGGCATTTTCACATGTGATATGTCTTGCTGATTTTATTCTTTCACATATAGTATCTCTATTA
The DNA here is from genome assembly GCF_000951045.1 of Mandrillus leucophaeus. Lineage (NCBI taxonomy): Eukaryota > Metazoa > Chordata > Mammalia > Primates > Cercopithecidae > Mandrillus > Mandrillus leucophaeus. The sequence continues at coordinate 2,608,366 of NW_012103354.1, forward strand.
AGTTTCAAAAAGTGCTGCAATAGAATCTTATCACACTACCATTAGCACTAACTTAAAAAATAAATAAAATAAAAATTCTTGAGAAATCTGCATTAGTCTGCTCTTGCACTACTGTGAACAATTATCAAGACTGGGTAATTTATATAGAAATGAGGTTTAATTGATTCACAGTTCTGCATGGGTGGGAAGGCCTCCAGAAATTTACAATCATGGCAGAAGTTGAGGGGTAAGAAAGGCAAATTCTTCACAGGGCAACAGGAAGAAGTGCCAAGCAAAGGGGGAAAAGCCCCTTATAAAACCATCAGATTTCATGGGAACTTACTATCACAAGAACAGCATGGTGGTAATCACCGCCGTGATTCAATTAGCTCCCACCAGTTCCCTCCCACGACACATGGGGATTATGGGAACTGAAATTCAAGATGAGATTTGGGTAGGAACACAGCCAAACCGTGTCATTCCACCGCTGGCCCCTCCCAAATCTCATGTCCTCACATTTGAAAAGACAATCATGCCTTTCCAACAGTCCCCCAAAATCTCAGCTCATTCCAGCATTAACCCAAAAGTCCAAGTCCAAAATTTCTTGTGAGACAAGACTAGTCACTTCTGACTATAAGCCTGTAAAATCAAAAGCAAGTTAGTTACTTCCTAGATACCATGGGGGTACAGGGATTGGGTAAATACACCCATTCCAAATGGGAAAAATTGGCCAAAACATATGGGCTACAGGTTCCATCCAAGTCTGAAATCCAATGGGACAATCATTAAATCCTAAAGTTCCAAAATCATCTCCTTTGACTCCATGTCTCACACTCAGGTCATGTTGATGCAAGAGGTGGGCTCCATGGCCTTGGGCAGCTCTGCCCCTATGGCTTTGCAGGGTGGAGTCACCCTCCCAGCTGCTTTCATGGTCTGGTGTTTAGTGTTTGTGTTGAATGTCTCTATCCTCTACAAAGTACACGGGTTAAGATTTATTTTTCAAATAGAGTATTTGTGGCTTTTCCACACCTACAGTGCTGAGGGTGGATCTACCATTCTGGGGTCTGGAGGACAGTGACTCACTTCTCACAGATCCACTAGGCCGTACCTCAGTGGGGACTCTGTGTGGGAGCTCTGACCCCACATTTTCCTTCCTCACTGCCCTAGCAGAGATTCTCCATGAGGGCTCTGCCCCCTTTAGCAGACTTCTGCCTAAACATCCAGGCATTACCATACATCCTCTGAAATATCGATGGAGGTTCCTAAACCTCAATTCTTGACCTACGTGCACCCGCAGGCTCAACACCACATGGAAGCTGCCAAGGCTTGGGGCTTG
>NW_012103354.1:2610405-2614836 GCF_000951045.1 Mandrillus leucophaeus
ATATTGGCTAACATAATGTAGATGCTGTAAAGTCCCAAGATCAGTAGTCAGTAAGCTGGAGAGCCAGGATATCTGATGGTATAGTTCAGTCTTAGTCCAAAAGGCTGAGAACCAGGAAAGACATTGGCGTGCTTCCAGTCCAAAGATGGGCAGATTCAACACCCAGAAAGAGACAATGGTTCAGTTTGAGTCTGAAGGCAGGAAAACAAACAACAACAACAAAACAGCAAAATAGAAAAAACCCACAGAAGTCCCAGCTCAAAGGTAGTCAGGCAGAGGAGTTCCTTCTTACTAGTGATAAAGGGTCAGTCCTTTTGTTATATTGAAGTTTTTGACTAATTGGATGATGTCCACTGCGTTAGAAAGGTTAATCTTCTTTACTCAGTCTACTGACTCAAATGTTCATCTTATCCAGAATTACTCTCACAGACACATTCAGTGTCTAACCAAATACATGAGCACCTCATGGCCCAGTCAACTGACACATAAAACTAACCATCACAGTTCAGTTTCCAAAATATGTTATTACAAAACTATTAGTATTTATTATTATTAATATTATTAATATAAGGTGCAAAACAATATGCTGGGCATTTTCACATGTGATATGTCTTGCTGATTTTATTCTTTCACATATAGTATCTCTATTAAGTTTCAAAAAGTGCTGCAATAGAATCTTATCACACTACCATTAGCACTAACTTAAAAAATAAATAAAATAAAAATTCTTGAGAAATCTGCATTAGTCTGCTCTTGCACTACTGTGAACAATTATCAAGACTGGGTAATTTATATAGAAATGAGGTTTAATTGATTCACAGTTCTGCATGGGTGGGAAGGCCTCCAGAAACTTACAATCATGGCAGAAGTTGAGGGGTAAGAAAGGCAAATTCTTCACAGGGCAACAGGAAGAAGTGCCAAGCAAAGGGGGAAAAGCCCCTTATAAAACCATCAGATTTCATGGGAACTTACTATCACAAGAACAGCATGGTGGTAATCACCGCCGTGATTCAATTAGCTCCCACCAGTTCCCTCCCACGACACATGGGGATTATGGGAACTGAAATTCAAGATGAGATTTGGGTAGGAACACAGCCAAACCGTGTCATTCCACCGCTGGCCCCTCCCAAATCTCATGTCCTCACATTTGAAAAGACAATCATGCCTTTCCAACAGTCCCCCAAAATCTCAGCTCATTCCAGCATTAACCCAAAAGTCCAAGTCCAAAATTTCTTGTGAGACAAGACTAGTCACTTCTGACTATAAGCCTGTAAAATCAAAAGCAAGTTAGTTACTTCCTAGATACCATGGGGGTACAGGGATTGGGTAAATACACCCATTCCAAATGGGAAAAATTGGCCAAAACATATGGGCTACAGGTTCCATCCAAGTCTGAAATCCAATGGGACAATCATTAAATCCTAAAGTTCCAAAATCATCTCCTTTGACTCCATGTCTCACACTCAGGTCATGTTGATGCAAGAGGTGGGCTCCATGGCCTTGGGCAGCTCTGCCCCTATGGCTTTGCAGGGTGGAGTCACCCTCCCAGCTGCTTTCATGGTCTGGTGTTTAGTGTTTGTGTTGAATGTCTCTATCCTCTACAAAGTACACGGGTTAAGATTTATTTTTCAAATAGAGTATTTGTGGCTTTTCCACACCTACAGTGCTGAGGGTGGATCTACCATTCTGGGGTCTGGAGGACAGTGACTCACTTCTCACAGATCCACTAGGCCGTACCTCAGTGGGGACTCTGTGTGGGAGCTCTGACCCCACATTTTCCTTCCTCACTGCCCTAGCAGAGATTCTCCATGAGGGCTCTGCCCCCTTTAGCAGACTTCTGCCTAAACATCCAGGCATTACCATACATCCTCTGAAATATCGATGGAGGTTCCTAAACCTCAATTCTTGACCTACGTGCACCCGCAGGCTCAACACCACATGGAAGCTGCCAAGGCTTGGGGCTTGAACCCTCTAAAGCAACGGCCCAAGATATACATTGGCCCCTTTTAGCTATGGCTGGAACTGAAGCACCTGGGACCTGCATGCAAGACCATGTCTTGAGGCTGTACAGAGCGTAGGGGACCTGGGCCTTCCCCATAAACCATTTTTCCCTTCTAGGCCTCTGGCCTGTGATGACAGGGGCTGCTGGAAGGTCTCTGACAAGTCCCAGAGACATTTTCCCCATTGTCTTGGAGATTAACATTTGACTTCTCGTTACTTATGCAAATTTCTGCAGTGGGCTTGAATTTCTTCCCAGAAGTGGGTTTTTCTTTTCTATTGTATTGTTAGGCTGCCAATTTTCCAAACTTTTATGCTCTGATTCCACTTGAATGATTTGTCACTTACAAATTTCTTCTACCAGATAACCTAAATCATCTCTCTCAAGTTCAAAGTTCCACAAATCTCCAGGACAGGGGCAAAATGCCCTTAGTCTCTTTGCCAAAGAATAGCAAGAGTCACCTTTGCTACAGCTCTGAGCAAGTTTTTCATCTCCATCTGAGACCACCTCAACCTGGACTTCATTGTCCATATCACTATGAGTATTTTGGTCAAGCCATTCAGCAATTCCTTAGGATGTTCCAAACATTCCCACATTTTCCTTTCTTCTTCTGAGCCCTCCAAACTATTATAATCCCTTCCTGTTACCCAGTTCCAAAGTTGCTTGCCCATTTACAGGTATCCTCATAGCAGCGCCCCATTCCCTTGGTAACAATTTACTCTTTAGTCCAATCTCATGCTACTAATAAAGACATAATTGAGCCTGGGTAATTTATAAAGAAAACAGGTTTAATTAACTAACAGTTCTGCATGGCTAGGAAGGCCTCAGGAAACTTACAATCATGGCAGAAGGTGAAGGGGAAGAAAGGCACCTTCTTCACAGGACAGCAGAAAGAAGAAGTTCCAAGCAAAATGGGAAAAGTCCTTTATAAAACCATCAGATTTCCTGAGAACTCACTCACTATCACCAGAACGGACCCATGATTCAATAACCTCGCACTCAGTCCCTTCCATGACTCATAGGGATTATGGAACCTACAATTCAAGGTGAGATTTTGGTGGGGACATAGATCAACCACAACAAAACCCTATCATTTAACCCTATATTCTTCTGCTGTGTGGCACACAGTAGAGCCTTAAGGAGTTCTTTGTTGAATGTGCTTTGGGAAAATCTAGGGCAGTACTCAGGGGCTTTATTTTGGGAAATAAAATGGCACACGTATCATCAGAAAAAACATGCTCTTATTTTAGCAAATGCTATTTGAATTTTTTTTTTTTTTTTTTTTACCTTCATCCTCCACAAAGTCTATGGGTTCAGGTTTATTTTTCAAATAGTTAGAGGTCATTATATAAAAATGACCTCTGAATACAAGAATAGCAACATAGTTAAAAAGTTCATAGTTTGGACAGTCAGCGTTAACACAGACTGGAGAGGTAATTTGGCAATCTCTTCCCTTTCCCCTAGGTAACTTGATGAATGACCATTTCCTTTATTCTCTGTTCAGAAGTTTTATGGGCCATGGAGAGTGCAAGATCAGAGTTATTTGTTCCTAAATCAAAAGAAGTATTATTCAGCCACACTTAAATAAATGAAGTAAAATACCTGAACAAAGCATTTTCAAATACTAAAAATTCCACTTTTCAGAGAAATTTTGATAGTGTTTGAAAATAAACAGAAGAAAAAAACCTTACCTTTGTGGTTTCAAGGCAAGGTCAAGACTCCTCACATGGCAAATTATTTTAGGAATTGGCATTTATGTAGTGCTGACTTAAAGTCAGGAGTATGCAAGATTGTTTAACTAGAGCTTTGTTTAATCTAGAGAAATTTCTAGGTATTTACAAGGATCATCACAATATTGAGATAACCATCAGTCTGAATAAAACAAATAAGTTTTATTCCAGTTCTGGGAGAAAAACACACAATATAGAATGAAAAAAGGGAAAAATCTTGAATTTCAAGATTTCCATTTATGATATTCTTATATAATCAGAGGCAATCTATTTTTAATAAATATATCTCCAACATTAAACCACATGTGCTGAAAATTACTATCTGAATACTCTATTTTAACAACTCTCCTTAATCATGAATCCCAAAAGAAAGATGATACCTCAATTCTTCTGTACTTAAATTTGTCTTAGAAACATATGTATATATTTTGTGTCATCTGTCATTCTTCCTTCTTTTCAACTTCTGTGATCAACATAATTTTGAATACTACTAACTTTGCCTCATAGGTTTCTCTTGAATTCACATACTTTGCTTCTTTCCAACCACCATTTGTCCCAAGTGTGGGCTATGCTAAACCTCCATCACAATTTTCAAAATGTTCCCTGTATAATCCTCCCTTCTTCACAGAGAACCAAAGAGTTATCTATCAAATTTAAGAGGCAATTTGACCGAGTGATTTCTCTGACAACCTTCTCTTGCTA
>NW_012103354.1:2614886-2622080 GCF_000951045.1 Mandrillus leucophaeus
CCAAGCAAAATGGGAAAAGTCCTTTATAAAACCATCAGATTTCCTGAGAACTCACTCACTATCACCAGAACGGACCCATGATTCAATAACCTCGCACTCAGTCCCTTCCATGACTCATAGGGATTATGGAACCTACAATTCAAGGTGAGATTTTGGTGGGGACATAGATCAACCACAACAAAACCCTATCATTTAACCCTATATTCTTCTGCTGTGTGGCACACAGTAGAGCCTTAAGGAGTTCTTTGTTGAATGTGCTTTGGGAAAATCTAGGGCAGTACTCAGGGGCTTTATTTTGGGAAATAAAATGGCACACGTATCATCAGAAAAAACATGCTCTTATTTTAGCAAATGCTATTTGAATTTTTTTTTTTTTTTTTTTTACCTTCATCCTCCACAAAGTCTATGGGTTCAGGTTTATTTTTCAAATAGTTAGAGGTCATTATATAAAAATGACCTCTGAATACAAGAATAGCAACATAGTTAAAAAGTTCATAGTTTGGACAGTCAGCGTTAACACAGACTGGAGAGGTAATTTGGCAATCTCTTCCCTTTCCCCTAGGTAACTTGATGAATGACCATTTCCTTTATTCTCTGTTCAGAAGTTTTATGGGCCATGGAGAGTGCAAGATCAGAGTTATTTGTTCCTAAATCAAAAGAAGTATTATTCAGCCACACTTAAATAAATGAAGTAAAATACCTGAACAAAGCATTTTCAAATACTAAAAATTCCACTTTTCAGAGAAATTTTGATAGTGTTTGAAAATAAACAGAAGAAAAAAACCTTACCTTTGTGGTTTCAAGGCAAGGTCAAGACTCCTCACATGGCAAATTATTTTAGGAATTGGCATTTATGTAGTGCTGACTTAAAGTCAGGAGTATGCAAGATTGTTTAACTAGAGCTTTGTTTAATCTAGAGAAATTTCTAGGTATTTACAAGGATCATCACAATATTGAGATAACCATCAGTCTGAATAAAACAAATAAGTTTTATTCCAGTTCTGGGAGAAAAACACACAATATAGAATGAAAAAAGGGAAAAATCTTGAATTTCAAGATTTCCATTTATGATATTCTTATATAATCAGAGGCAATCTGTTTTTAAGAAATATATCTCCAACATTAAACCACATGTGCTGAAAATTACTATCTGAATACTCTATTTTAACAACTCTCCTTAATCATGAATCCCAAAAGAAAGATGATACCTCAATTCTTCTGTACTTAAATTTGTCTTAGAAACATATGTATATATTTTGTGTCATCTGTCATTCTTCCTTCTTTTCAACTTCTGTGATCAACATAATTTTGAATACTACTAACTTTGCCTCATAGGTTTCTCTTGAATTCACATACTTTGCTTCTTTCCAACCACCATTTGTCCCAAGTGTGGGCTATGCTAAACCTCCATCACAATTTTCAAAATGTTCCCTGTATAATCCTCCCTTCTTCACAGAGAACCAAAGAGTTATCTATCAAATTTAAGAGGCAATTTGACCGAGTGATTTCTCTGACAACCTTCTCTTGCTATCAGTATAAACTCCAAACTTCTATCTCTGTCTCATAAGATCTTCCTGAGACGGCCACTGCTTTGATCCCCAAGCACTCATCACTCCTGTGTTCCAGTCTTCACTGCATCATACTACTTCCATCCTTCCAAAGCAAGTTGTGTTCTCTGCTGAACTTTGCAAACCCAATCATCTAAAACCTAATTCATTTTCTGCTACCTGCTCATTTACCTGGCTGAAAGTCATCAATTCTCAGACTCCATTTCAGTTGCAACTATGTTACCTGACAGGCCAGGAATTGCTCATGTACCTTCCTTATGTGTCCTCATCATACCTATCAGTCCATTTTTGTAGCTGTGTTTCAGACTGATTCTTAAAGACAAACTGTAGCAGATTTTTCATTATACATTAAGGCTTTGTCACAGGTTCTGGACATAGAACTGACTCAATTAATATCTGTGGATGGAAAAAAAGGAATTTTGCTGTAGAGTACAATTACAGAAAACAAGAACAAGGCAGGCCAATTTTCTTCTTCTTCCCCCTCCTCCTCATCCTCTTCTACTCTCTTCTTCTTTTCTTCTCTTTCTTCTTCTTCTTCTTCTTTTCTTCTTCTTCTTCTTCTTCCTCCTCATTCTTTTTCTTCCTCCTCTTCTTCTTCATCTCCTCCTCCTTTCTTCTCCTTCTCCTCCTCTTCCTCCTCCTCCTCCTTCCCCTTCTCCTTCTCCTTCTTCTTCTTCATCTTCCCCCACCTCTTTCTCTCTCTCTCTCTTACATGGAATCTCATTGAACACTGTATGACTTATTCCACCCTGCTTTTCCATAATCACAGCCATACTGATGAGGTATTTCAATTTATATTAAAGATCCAGATGGATTTATTTTAAAGAGAGAGGAAGAGAGGGAAAAGAGAATATCAAACACTCGTAGATTTAACACTCATGAAGCACTTATTGTGTGCCAGACCCTCTACTAAGTATTTCACCACCATCTATCATTACATCCTCACATCAGTAGCATGTGAGAGCCACCATGATCATTGCCCCTTAACAGAGAAGAAAACTAAGACACAGAAAGAGGGACAACTAAGAATTGAAATACATCCAACCACCAGCCTCCCATGTGCACACTATGTAGCCATGGAACTTTCCTCACTATACATTAAACCACTGCTCAGATCATTGAATGTATCAGAGCTCTTGAGCAATGCTTTTTGGTTCATTAAGGCCATAGAGCCAGAATTCAAGAATTGGAGATGTTGTCATAGATGTGTGTTTAGGAATGCTGGAAGGAATTAAAGCACATTTCTTTTTTCCCGATTCTTATATTTCCTCCCTCCCTATGCTAACGCTTTCCTTCATGGCCATCCTGCCCAGAGCAGTGCAGTGACAAGGAAATACACAGAAAAAAAATTGTCCCAGGAGTACCTTCTAACCTTGTCTAAAGTCAAAGCACTTGTTAGTAGAAAAAATCTACTAACTAGGGTTCATGAAGCCCCTATCATACCATGAGTTTCTGCTTTTGCTGCAAGACTCCTGAGTCTGTTTCTCCTGACATTTAGTGTTTCCTACAGATCTCCAGGCATCACTCCCTGTCATAGTCCATTACATTGCTAGCTCCTGAGAGATGAAAGCTGCTGTTAATGCACCTGATGCCCTTTCTCTCCAGGAGCTGCATTGATTTTAGATCCTGTATTGCAATTTCTTTTTCATACATTTCATGGGAACAGGGTCCACCCATTCATTTATCACAGGTGCTACTTCTGGAGTATTTGAAGTTTGCCCTGTGCTCCTCAGGGACCTGTACAAGCCAGTGCTATGCACATTATAGGTGTGTGATAAATATCAAATATTTACAAATAAATCTAAGCACTTTCTATCATTATTTAGGAAGGGAACAACTGGTTATCCTTGTTCAGGATTCTCAAATACACCCACCTATCTGTTTCTTGCATTTACTCCCCTGTCTACAAGGATGAGTTTTCTTTCTCCTTTTGAGTTAACTTGCATTAGCTAACATTTGACATTCAGTTCAGAACATTCCCTGTTCTATGGAATCCGACTAACTCCACATGTCTCTCTCTGTTACAAGTCAGGTTGTGATGGTTCATTCACTCATATGTTTATGGTGTCTCCAATTAGCCTCTTTCTTTTCAAAATCAATGGCTATAGGTTCTTCCTATCTAGTATCTTTTATTACAGCTGGAACCAAGAGATGACTCAATATTTTTCTGTTGAGTGAATAAACAGTATTCTAAACATTTTACTAAGTTCAAGAGAAGCATATCAATTCAATCACCTGAAGTCCAACAGTTTGAATACGACAATGATTCCAGACATCCATTTCATGATATTCAGCCTCTATGTTATGCTAAAGGACCAAATATTGCTCATTTATTGAAGTTTGACACATTAAATAATAATTGTTCTAACACTGCTGCCAAGTTTCAAACTGAGAAAAAGAAGGTCAAGAATTCTTTTCCTCTTCTTCCTCTCTCCACATTGTTCTCCTTCTTCTTCTGCCTCTTCTCCTCCTCCTTCTTCTTCTTATTCTTCCTCTTCCTCTTCCTCCTCCTCCTCTTTCTCCTCCTCATCTTCTTCTCTTTTTTCCCCCTTTCCTTTCTCCTTCTCCTCCTCCTTTTTCTTCCTCTTCCTATTCCCCTCCCTCTTCTTCTTCTTCACCATGAAGGGGTGCATTTGCAGAGATTCAACATTTAACGTTCTGAGAGCCATTCTGAGCTTTGCTATTTCCTAGGGATTGCCATTTAAACGGAAACTCTTGATTTCCTCATCCCAAAAATGGAAGTAATAATAAACACTTTTATATCTTAAAAGGTTTTTTATAAAGATCAAAATATATTAGTTATTATTCATATTTGTGCTCCCTGGAAGATATTCAAAGTAATATAACCTCTGCTGATACTGTGTAGAAGCTCTCTAATCTATCTATCTATCTATCTATCTATCTATCTATCTATCTATCTATCTCTCTCTATCTTAAAGTTTCCAAACAACTTCAATTTATTTCCAGTTATTAGGAACCTAAACCCATGTTACTGCACTTTTTATTTATAATTTTCCCTGGGTGCATGTTTTTATTTCACCAAATGAGCCACAGGGGTGAAATGTAAGAGTTAATTCAACTTGAAGTAAACTAATAGAGTTTCTCATCTAAATACAACGGAGAGCATTTTAACAGGACTGCGTTACAGTGTTGTAACATTTTGATTTTCAAATACAGCTGTTTCTCTAAATTATCACCACAGATTACGGGAAAAATAAAAACATCTTGCCCTTACTGTCGACCCACTGGGAATCCACGTGAAATATCTCCCCTGCTGATTCCGATGATTGGTGCTCATTTTTCTTAGCAAATCTTGTGCCCTAGCAACTGTGTTTTGTTCCAGGACTTTTCACCTTGGCTACAGACGATTGAACCCAGGAAGACCCGTCATTCAACGGAGTCAAAGGCTTATCAGTGATTTGTCTGTTTAATACACGGGCCAGTCCTGTTTGCTAGTAGCAGGAATCTGGTTAGACATGCCAATTCTATCACCCACTTGATGTTTTACCTTAGCCGAGTCACTTAATCACTGTAAGCATCAGTTTAGGATTAGATAAAACAAACAGAATTGAAAATGTATGGCAGAACGCAGTGGCTCATGCCTGTAATCCCAGGACTTTGGGGGGCCGAAGCAGGTAGATCACCTGAGATCAGGAGTTCGAGACCAGCCTGGCCAACATGGTGAAACCCTGTTTCTACTAAAAACACAAAAATCAGCCAGATATGGTGGTGGGTGCTTGTAGTCCCAGCTACTCAAGATGCTGAGGCAGGGGAATCACTTGAGCCTGGGAGGCGGAGCTTGCAGTGAGCCAAGATCGTATCACTGCACTCCAGCCTGGGCAACAGAGTGAGACTCCGTGAAAAACAAAAACAAAAACAAAAACAAAAAGAAGGAGAAGAAGAAAGAAAATGTATGATTTGTCCTTTTGTAAAGTAACGATAGAACTCAACTCACAGGCATTTAAAAATTTAGAAGGTGCATAGAAAATATCTAGATTATGGGTACTTTTCATCCCACATCTCATGGAGTTGTTGAGAGGAGTGGCTTAGCCAAAGTATATAAAGAGTTTAGAATAGTTCCTGGCACCTATAACTATTCAAAGGGAGTTAATTATATGTTGGGATTATTATGTTATCTAACTCTAGATCATGTGCTTTCCTTAGTTTCCTATAACATCCACTTAAAATGTATTAAATCCATGCCTGCTCATGCATTCTTTTGGCAAGATTCCCTGAACACCTCCTGTGTGTAAGCACATGCTGAGTCCCTTTGCCTGGAATGCCCTTTCCTGTGTTCCAGGACTGCCTAACCTCTTCTCATCCTCCACGGTGACTTTCAGATGTCAGATATGCCTTCGAACCTTCACTGACTCCTTGCCCTAGAGAAAGAATCCTTTATCTGCACTTCTTCTGCCCCTTGGGACACACTTTATTGTCTGAGCTCATTACAAAATATTAACATCAGTTGTTTTCATAAATACACACAGGGCTACAACATACAGCTATGAAGGTTGTGCCCTGTATGGAATCTTATGACAAGTCAGGGATGCTCAAATGTAGTCCTGGCGTTTAGACAATGCTCTTTGGCATGAGCTGAACCTAATTAGTACAATAAAATGGCACATGTTTTGCAATGTATTTACCCAAAGAGATTGCATTTTATGATTAATTGGAACCAAGAGGAGCACCTTTTTCTAATCGGCACAATTGGTCATGGTGACCCTGACCATGTCCTCGTTAGCATGTGCGTTCTTTGACATCTGGAAGCAGATTCATCTTAAAATTCATTAATTTACACATCCATTCATTTAATCATTAAACAAATATTAATTGAGAACTTACTTTGTTAGAGTCACTTATCTTAGATTCTGGTTCTCTTTCCTTTGCCCCTTACGTGGTGTATAATATAAATATGCTTCAGTTTCTGCATGTAATTGGTTGTAATTTTGTTTTCATAAATGCCTGAAGGAATGTGAATAACTAGCATGCTAGACAAAGTTTCCTTCTTCCTTTAATCTTTGTTTTTCCACCACTTACGAAAACTCTGATTTCTGCATCCCTTGCAGATTATGTGAAATAATAATAAAAACTGAAGCCAGCTCACAGAAGCTACAGGTACCAAGTATGTTTATAATATAGATTCATCCATCCAGCCATATTTAATATTGATGTGCAACTAAAACATGCCTGGTTTGAGTCTATGCCTTAGGTATATACAGGTAATTAATTTAGGGCCCCAACTCTGTAAAGTTTTTGAGGTGGAGTTTCACTCTTGTCTCCCAGGCTGGAGTGCAATGGCACGATCTTGGCTCACTGCAACCTCCACCTCCCGGATTCAAGCTATCCTCCTACCTCAGCCTCCTGAGTAGCTGGGATTACAGGTGCCTGCCAGCACACCTGGCTAATTTTTGTATTTTTAGTAGGCACACAGTTTTGCCATGTTGGCCAGGCTGATCTCGAACTTCTGACCTCAGGTAATCCTTCTGCCTCTGCCTCTCAAAGTGCTGGGATTACAGGTGTGAGCCACCACAGCTGTTCTATAAAGTTTAAAGTAGATAAACAGTATAATTTGTTAAGAAATTGACTTAAACACTAGTAATCAATGGTAATAGAAATTTAAAGGAGG
>NW_012103354.1:2622600-2624460 GCF_000951045.1 Mandrillus leucophaeus
GTAATCCTAGCACTTTGGGAGGCCAAAGCGGGCAGATCACGAGGTCAGAAGATAGAGACCATCCTGGCCAACATGGTGAAACCCCATCTCTACTAAAATACAAAGAATTAGCCAGGCATGGTGGCCTGTGACTATAGTCCCAGCAACTCAGGAGGCTGAGGCAGGGGAATCGCTTGAACCCGGAGGCTGAAGGTTGCAGTGAGCCGAGATACTGCACTTCAGCCTGGGCAACAGGGAGAGACTCCATCTCAAAATAATAATAATAATAATAATAATAATAATAATAATAATATTCCCACATAGCTAGAAGTATGGCTCATAATAGGAATCCTCGGAAACGTGCATCCCGACCCTTTGAAGTACTTGTTAAAAAGACTTGGTCTAAGGCTCCACCCAGACTTTTGGAATGAAAGTAGTTTGTGAGTGCCCTGGAGAGACTGAGTACTCTTACACAAGGGGAATCCCAGAGGGACAAAGATCGCACAGTATGTTATCTCCTTGTTAAAGCAAACTAAATATGACCTGAGAAGGACTCTGTTCTTCTATATTTGAGTCCTTGAGGATCAACTGTAACCTAGCTTAATTGTCAGACAAAATTGAAAACTGAATTTAATAGTATGCACCCGTAACTATAGCTGAGTGTTGGCCAATCCCAGAGGCCATACTTCAACCACTCATAGACTGCCGAGTGTTCAAACTGCATTCAAATAAGGCAAACACCGAGCTTTAACCAGTCTCACTGTTTCTGTACCTCACATCCAATTCCTGTGCGTCACTTTACCTTTTTGGTCTATAAATTTGTTCTGACTGCGAGACACCCTTGGAGTATCTGTGAATCTGCTGTGATTCTGGGGGCTGCCCGATTCACGAATCATTCATTGCTCAATTAAACTCCTTTAAATTTAATTCAGATGAAGTTTTTCTGTTACCATCCTCATCAGAAGAAAACATGATTTTGTGCTACCTTATTCAGTGTAATAAAATAAATTTTGCTTCTTAACTGCTGTATAAAATGAGATATGCCTCTTTTATGAAAGTAATGGCAGTCTTTGAAATATTAGCGATCATGAGAGTTAACTTCCAATTTAGTGCCAATGCCACTCATTTTTAGAGATTTACCTATTGATTCAATAACTCTTTGGTAATCATTGTCCATAGCACCTGGTACACAAAGGCCTCCAGATTAGTGCATTATTGACCTAGGAGATGATGCTTTTACCATTCCATTCCGGCCAGTGCAAAGTTTCAATGTGCTCACTTCATTAATTTCCACTTAAAAAAAACACACACACACATTACTCTCATTAAAATTGATGACTGTTATGCTTACCCACAAAAGAGAGACTCCATCACTCACTCTGTAGCAGCAAGAGATATCATAAGATCATTTTAATTGGCTGTATTAAGGCATAAGCACTTACTTTTCCATTTATTAAATTAATAAAATTATCAAGTCCTAATTTTAAATCCTTTTACTGTCACTCACAGAACCTTCCCTGTTTTGACCTATCTTGTCCTTTTACTCTATCTACTACTAAAAATTTTACCACAGAGAACATAATGATAAACTCCAAGGTATATGAAATATTCCTGTAGAATCCAAGTGCCTCAAAATCTTAATATTAGGCAACCATGGGCTAAAGATTCTGTTTTCATCGGGTGAAAAATTGGGACGTTTATCTTTATTACTGAATCAAAGTGGGCCTCAGTTAATGGTAAGGGTGAAAGAGATTGTCTTAATTAAGAATAAACATTCTGGGAAATCACATACTGGAAAAACAGATACGGAACTCCAGTGTATATATGTCCAAATTGTATACTTTTCTTATCAACTGAAATACAGGAAGAGTAAATTTTACA
>NW_012103354.1:2625670-2626656 GCF_000951045.1 Mandrillus leucophaeus
AGAATGGCATGAACCCTGGAGGCGGAGCTTGCAGTGAGCCGAGATCGCACCACTGTACTCCAGCCTGGACAACAAAGCCAGACTCTGTCTCAAAAAAAAAAAAAAAAAAAAGAGAAAAGAAAAATGTGTGCCTAATAAGGAAAGTATTTTAATAGATGTTATTTCTTTACGTTCTATCTTTGTTTTGGACATACAGTTCAGCCTTATTGCATTTTCACAATGTGACTCAAAAATTAGAACAAAACTAAAGCAAAAACTTAGATTGTTTATTTATTCAGTAATCATGGGCTCTCACCTTCTGTGTCTGAGGCTTGTGTTAAAAAATAGGATTACAGATGTGAGTAAAAATGGCGCAGATCTTTAAGGAGCCTATGATGAGCTACTACAAATGGTTTGCCAGGCCATTCACACTTCTCAAGCCTTAAGTTACTGCAACGTACTTTGAACTAGCTGGATACAATTTTCTTCTGTTCTCTTTTCAGACAGAAACTTTAATGAGTAATTCAGAAGGCTGCATGGAAAAATTAGCTTGCAAACTAAATATGTGGATGTTCCACAAGTATGCTGGGCAAGGCTGTTGTGCAGATTCATTTTAAATCTCTGTTACCATTGAACAAATCTTGCCTTCTCATCAGTGTAAGATTATAACTTGTGTTTACAGTTTTTATATTCATTACCATTTTATTCCTATTTGCTACATCCTATTGTCTATGTACCAGGTAGTCATTGAACAAGAAACTTTAACTGCATTATTTTGAATTTGATCTTCAACACAATCGAAACACTATTATTATCTATATATTACAAATTTAAAAATGGGACTTAGGGAAATTGAATAACTTGCCCAAGGTCATGAAGGTGTCAAGTGAGGAGAACAGGATTCAAATTCAGAGGACAGATCAATCTCTCAGCCAGATACTCTTAACCTCCCCATTATCATTGCATTGGGTCCTTGTTAAAACAAATAAACAAAAATATCTGCTGTA
>NW_012103354.1:2627306-2668532 GCF_000951045.1 Mandrillus leucophaeus
GATGAACCTTGAAGGCATTATGTGAAATGAGTGAAGCGAATCTCAGAAGGACAAGTATTTCATGATTCCACTCACATGAGGTCTCTAAAAACACACAAAAGCAGAGAATGGAATGGTGGCTCCTAGGGACGGGAGAGAGGGGGAAAAGGGAAATTGCTTTGCAGTGAGTATAATGTTTCTGTAATACAAGACGTATAAGTTCTAGAGATCTGCTGTATCTCATAAAACCTATAGTTAACAGTACAGTATTGTGAACTTTAAAATACTGTATGTTGAGTGGAGAGATGTTCAGTGCTCTTACAAAAAAAACACACATGCACAAAAGAACACACAAACATTTCTGGAGGTGATGGATATGTATAGTACTTTGTTACGATGATGATATCATGGACATATGCTTATGTCTAAACTCATCAAAATATTTACATTAAATGTGTGCAATTGCATCTAAAGCAAACTAAGCAAAAGCGACAACAAACTGCTCCATGTCTAGCCATAGCACCATACTAGAAGCCAAGCACTAGCCCCACTAGGGACACAGACTCTCAAACTGTCCACAGTAGCACAGGTGTGATATGCTCTGGATGTATTTCTTGGCATCTCTCTCCAATCTGGTCATAGTGGAGCTCCTTCCTTGTTCTTGCTGCTATCCTTGTGCAATAATGTCTGTTAGTTTTATATTCACTTATGTTTCCCACTAGATTTTGACCCCCTAAAACCATTTATGCCATATTTACCTTTATATCTCCACTCTGGAGCACACGATCTGACCATGACAAATAATATATGTGGAATATGTGTTGAATCAACAAACAAATGACCATGTGAGCAAATAAATGCAATATTGCTTATTCTACCCTGCTAACTATAATTAAATCATATACTTTTACTGAGTTGTGAGAAACTATGTTTGAGAAAAGGCGCACTAACCAGGAAAATAATTCACTCAAGTTTTACTGCCATTCAAGGAATTCCAATTAATTAAGGAGAAAAAATATTAAATGACAGAAAGGGAAGTCTATGACGGAGGTAGCATTTGTTGCTACTATCCCTAGGTTGTAGAAAGTGTTTCATGTAAAAAATAAAATAGAGCAGTGGTTTTTTTGTTTGTTTGTTTCTTTGATTTGAGACAGTCTCATTCTGTCACCCAGGCTGGAGTGCAGTGGTGTGATCTCAGTTCACTGCAACCTCTGCCTCCCAGGTTCAAGCAATTCTCATGCCTCAGCTTCTCAAGCAGCTGGGATTATAGGTATGCATCACAACGACCAGCTAATTTTTGTGTTTGTAGTAGTAGCGGGGTTTCCACCATGTTGCCCAGGTTGGTCTTGAATTCCTGACCTCAAATGACCTGCCTGCCTTGGCCTCCCAAAGTGCTGGGATTACAAGCGTCAGCCAACGCACCCGGCCTGGATTCATATTCTTGAACGAATGCAATAGCACTAAGTGAACATGCTAACAAAAAGCCACTGAACATTTCCATCTGTGAACACAGTAGGCACTCAATAAACATTGCTGACTGATTGAAGAGATGACTTGGATTGAGAACACAGATCATACCTTCATATCAAAGAGTTTATTTTCTGTTAATGGGTTAACATAATACCCTGTCAGAATAGGACATGCAACATTTGAGCCCTACAGATTCTATTAATGGACTCTATGATTCCACTTTCTTTTTCCACATGCAACTGTACAAGCTCTCTTCAGTTGCTTTCAGGAAAATCCATTTAGAATTATCTATTGGATATTACTGGGTGAGCAAAACCCATGTACCTCTTGTTTTTCTTTATTTCTGTGTCATTTTCTCAAACAAACAAATAAGAAAACAACCCAGAAGCACAGAAGGCAGCATCTGGAAAATGTTCTTTGTAGATGGATCGCACCTCTCTCATGTTTGTGGGAAGCTCTGCTGTGCATTGCTGGAATGACTTCGGGGAGAACAGGCTCTTTATCTGCACAAGTGAGAGCTTTTATTTTTCTGTCTTCCTCAAGGAGAAGATGGTACAATTATAGTTCAGCAAAGCAAAGTCAGGAGAAGGGAGAGGAAAATAGTGTGAACGAAGCTTTTATCTGACAAGGCCTCTTTTCCTTGGCTTCTTTTTTTGGCCTTAAAACTAACACACCCAGTGATACAAACCACCTCAGCCTTTATGTAGATTATCCAGTTCAGAGAATAAGGTGAGTTTGTTCCTGGAAAAGTTGCCAATCCTGAAGTGAAGCCAATCCTAAGGGAATGTCCAACTGCAGCTTTTGGCTGATGGAAGCATGAACTCACTGGTGTTAAGACATTTCAGCGATGGGGAGCACTCAATTTTATTTTGGAGCATCAATATTGCAAATGTCCACTTTAGATGTAAAACTGGTTCATGTGTGTTTAATTTATTGGAAAGACACTGCAGACTATTGATTTTTTTTTTCTCCTGCAAGAAAATGAAAGAAGCATACCAGTGTGTCCTTGGGCAATGGACGTAAGTTGCACGTGCCTCTCCTTCCTCATCTATATCAGGTACAGAACTGAAAGAAGCTCCTGGCATAGTTCATTTATTTTGCATTCATGTATTGAGTGTATCATATATATCAAATCGCATGTAAAGAAGATGGTGGCAGGGGCAAAAAGGGAGCAGAAAGAACAGAGGAAGAGAACAGGTAAAGGTGAGATGCTCTGTGTGGAAAGAGTGAAATACCTCGTGAACACATATTTAAAGAAAATGTACGTGAAGAAATGCATATACTAGGTAGTGGGCCTGTACAAAGAAAGTAATAAATAACTCAACTTCAAGGTCTCAAGGAGTCACAAAGGGAGGGCAATTGAGTTATTGACTAGAAGAGTACCGGCAAGGGTTCTGTAGGAGGAGGAAGGGTGAGGGCTTTTTAAGAAAAGGCTGAACATTTTTGAGAGGGTGGAAACAAAAAAGGCCATTGACAGACCCTGTACTGCATAGAGAGTGATGAAAAACAAGCTGGGAAGTGTTATAGACGATAACTCCATTTTTATTTTAGCACAAAGAAAATGCTTAGAAATAAATGCACCAAAATGTTAGCAGTGATTGTCTCTGCATGCCACAAGTAAGAGTTGATTTTATTTTATACCTTATACTATGTGGTATTTTCCAAATATTCTGTAGCAAGCAAGTATTATTTTAAAATTAGAATAAAATGCTATAATATGTTGTATCTCTCACAAGTTACATGGTGCTATGGATTCTTTTAACCTAATGAATATGTACACACCTACTATGTACTATACGTGCTGCTAATTTCAAGGTCTAAGAAGACAAAAGGCACAATGCTTATTCTCTTGAAGCTCAACAGTTTTACAAGGAAGATGGAAAGCCAATTGGACTAAAGAGAAAGGTCAGGTTACACGGAATCACCCAAGAGTATTCCTCGCTTCAGAGCAGTTTCCTGGGACAGTGTACCAGGCGAGGGGAGCCAGATTAGTCTTTGAAGGATAGGTAAGAAAGGGTAGTCTGGATGGAGAAGTCAGAGGGAACAGAAGAAGGATTGAGAAGGGGTGTAGGAAAAATCACAAGCAACTCTGCATAATAATGTAAGATGAAAAGAATGAGCCACCTGCACTATATGGAATCTTCATGGTCCAGCTTTAAGATCACCCAGATTGGATGGAGTGGAGACCGTTATCCGCAGAAAACTAATGCAGGAGCAGAAAACCAAATACTTCATGCTCTCATTTGCAAGTGGCAGCTAAATGATGAGAACACATGCACACATAGAAGGGAACAACACACCTTAGGGCCCATCAGAGTGCAGAGAGTGAGTGGGAGGAAGGAGAGGATGAGGAAAATTAACTCATGGATACTAGGCTTAATACCTGGGTGATGAAATAATATGTACAAGAAATCCTCATGACACAAGTTTACATATGTAATAAACCTGCACATGTAACCCCAAATTTAAAATCAAAGTTAAATAAATAAAACCAAACAAATCACTTCTTGGCAAGAATATATCAGTGGGTTGTTGCTCAGTTCTAACAGTTTCTGTCAAATGCTTCTATCATTGATCATTTCTATATTCTGTGTTTCTATGTTTTGGAAAATCAGCAACTGGAGCCGCTTAAATGTTTATATGTTAAAATGTAACTGGATGAAACAGTGGCTTTGCGAAGAGAAGGGAAGGGTGAGGGGAAATTCCTTTGAAAAAGAATTTGACTGAAAATTTAGGAATTGTGGTATACAAAATTGCTTTAAAAGTAAAAAGATAAAAAGCTGGGATAGTTGGAGAAGTAACCTTTGAAAGCGTTGAGTGATGAAGAGTTCATTTATCATGAAATTAGGTTCTAGATAGCCTGGGACTTTTCTTCAGAGAGACGGGCAGGAGAACATAGGTATAGAAAAACAGAAAACTAAAGAGTTGAGGACATGAGCCTCAATAAATACCAAATGGGATGTAAGGCTGTGTCTGAAGCTGATTGGATTTTCACTTATTACTTCATGGCCATCTGCTACTTTTTCTGAATTTGTACTGACATTTTTCCTCTTGGAAATCCCCTGCAATGACTCCATGACACTCTCTTATGTCAATCAGTCATGTAACTCAACTGATCAAGGTAGAGGCTTTGCCAAGATTGGCCAGAGAGGAGATTATCCCCTCAGACAAAACAATTCACCCAGAGGTGGTCACATGATGACAGGGTTTGGCTGTCTCCCCACTCAAATCTCATCTTGAATTGTGGTTCTCATAATTCCCATGCATTGTGGAAGGGAAAGATAACTGAAAGACAATTGAAAGATACTTGAATCATGGGGCCAGTTTTCCCCATCCTGTTTTTTTGGTAGGGAATAAGTCTCACAAATCTGATGATTTTATAAGGGGTTTCCTCTTTTGCTTGTCTCTCATTCTGTCTTGCCTGCCACCATGCAAGATGTGACTTTGCTTTTCCTTCATCTTCTACCATGATTGTGAGGCCTCCCCATATGGAACTGTAAGTTAATGAAACCTCTTTCCTTTATAATTACCCAGTCTTGGGTATGTCTTTATTAGCAACCTGAGAACAGACTAATAACACGTTATATAACCAGAGAGAAGATAAGTCCTTTACAGAAATGTTTAAGAACAGTAATGAAGAAAAGGTTAGCTTGGGAGATGCAGTAATCCTGGAGTTGGTGGAGGCAGCATTGAGCTATATGGCAAATCTTTTCTTGAGAATGAAGACAATGGAGACAAATGTGGAATTTGACTGGGGAAAAAAGTCAGAGAAAGACAGGAAAAAAAAAGAGAACAAAAAGAGTTGCAGAAACAGTGAGGAGGACAAGTGGGAGGAAGACCAAGAAGAAGACACAAGGACAATGAAGGACAACACGGTGTAAGCACCTGGAACTAGCTGAGTCTGACACCAGCACCCACCTATTGGACTCCTCTATAGAAAAATATTGAAGAAATCAATGATTTTTTTTTCTTAAATTAGTTTACATATGCTAATCAGGGATTGAGCATGTGTTATATATGGAATTTCATGTAAAGAATGAAGCTGAGGAGGAGTAAAAGAAAAGCCAGGAGAAGAAGGTAAAGGAAGAGGCAAAGACAAAGAGCTCAGTATCTGGTGAATGAAATGAAGGAGGCAGGAATATAACTAGATGAAAGAGCGGAATCAGGCTTTACGTGATCACAGAAGTGGGTCACGTCAGAATGGAATTCTCTGGGCAAGTTTCCAGAGGACAGGATCCCTGGCTGAGATCTTTGAAGAACAGGTGAGAAGGTGCAGTCCAGGAGGAGAAGGCTGATCAAATTTCTGTTGGTTAACCACTTTCTTGGCTCTGTGGTTCTATTATCAGCAGCCTTCTAATAATCCATAAGCTTTCCCTGCCTTATATAAAGAGTATTATCTTTCTTTTATTTCATTTACTTATTCATTCATTTATTTTTAGAGACAGGGTCTCATTCTGTCCCTCGGGCTGGAGTGCAGTGGTGTGATCATGCCTCACTGCAGCCTTGAAGTCCTGGGCTCAAACCTTCCTCCCGCCTCAGCCTCGTAAGTAGCAAGGACCATAGGCATGCAACATCAAGCCCAGCAAATTTTTAAATTTTCATTTTTGTTGAGATAGGATCTGGCTGTTGCCTTGCTGGCCTCAAACTCCTGACCTCAAGCGGTCTTCCTGCCTCAGACTCTGAAAACGCTGGAATTACATGCATGAGTCACCACATCCAGCCATCTTATTATTTTAATGCTAAGGAAAATCACTTCTCTTTTTGCCTAATTATATTCTGATTTCCAGCATTCCCTGCAAACAGTATACTACACAGAGACTTAATGAAAGAAGTGAGTGTAGCAGCTATCACATGGTCTACAGTTGAAATTATTTTGCGTTTGTATTATCTATTGCTACATAACACATTTAGAGGTTTAAATAAATAATATATGCATATTACATCACAGTTTCTGTGGGTAAGAAATCTGTGCTAACCTGAGTCTTCTGTTGTAGGGTCTGAAGAGACTGCAATCAAGGTGTCAACCAGGCCTGAGATCTCATTTGAAAGCTCACTGGGGGAAGGATCTGCTTACTAGCTAATGTGATTGTTGGCAGGATTTGGTTCCTGCTGGCTGTCAGATTAAGGACCTCAATTCCTTTTTGTCTGTCAGCCAGAGGCTACTCTCAGTTCCTTGCAACACAAACCACTCTATAGGGAAGCTTAAAGCATGGCAGCTTTAAGCTTCATCAAAAGCCATCAAGGAAGAGTCTATAAGGCCAGTCAGCTAGCAAGATGAAAGTGGTAATCTTATATAACATCATCATGGAATAGCATCTCCTTATTTTTGTTATATTCTTTTAGTGAGAAGCAAGTCAAAACCCTCACCCATTCTCAAGGAGACGGTATTATATGGGAGTATACTATCAGGAGATGGGGATCACAGGCAGCCACCTCCATGTGTGTTCCAAGCAGTCTTCCTGCTTGGTAAACATAAAATCCCTCCAAGCTTTTCTAAAATATTTAAATTTACAGTGTAGTGAAATGAAGGTTGCAAAATATGTAAAAAGTAAAATTGGTAGAGGGAGGTGGCATTTCTAAATTTTTGCTTCAATAATCTCTTTAATCACCTTTTAAATATGCATATTATTGTATCATCATATCATATCATAAACTCGCAGAGTGAAAATAAAAGAATAATTTAGGATTTGAGCAGCTACAGTATGTTAAATATCCAGCTTCTCTCATTTGACTCACCAACTTTCTACGAGGTTGCTAGTATTATTCTATTTTATTCAGGATTATAGAGGTTTTGTAGTTAGAAAAGAATTGTTTTTAACTAGTATTGTGCAAACTAACCTCTGAAGTAAGTTCATTATCCTTTGTATCAATCCCAACTATCAAATTGACAAAACATCTCTAAATCTCATCAATTCATCTACAAAATGGGGATAAGGTTATTTTACAGTATTTTTGTGAGGACTCAGAGAGATAAAGAAAGCACTTAGCATAGAGTTTTGCACCTACTAATTGCTCAATAAAAATTAGCTTTTATTATTGTTAAACAATAATTCCCACATAGGGAATTCCAGATGTTGAAGCCAATCCTGTCTGACTGTGCTCTATTACATGCATCTCTAATAAACCTTAGGCTGATTTAGTGCATCTCTAATTTAGAAATAAAAACGGGGAGCAAAGAATTAAAGTGGCATTTATGATAATAATACTGCAGAGGCAGGACTTAAATTGTTTTACCTGAATCTAGAGCAGTGTTCTCCAACTTGAGTGTCCATCAGAATCCCTAGAAGGGCCTGATAAAATACAGATTGCTGGACCCCACTCCCAAAGCTTCTGACTCATTAGATTTGGGATGGAGCCTGAGAATTTGCATTTCTAACAGGTTCCCATGCGGTGTTGACGCTGCTAGTCCAGGTACTGTACTTTCAGAACCTCTGGTCTAAGGCATTGAAGTCATAGCATTATGCTCCAGCTGTTGTGCAAATGTGAAGTGGATTCCATTTTATGTGTTCTACTAAAATTTTGAGCAGATGTGGTTTGTGGTTGACTGCATATGACTGTTTCATATTTAGGCTGCCAGGCAGAGCTATTTTTGTTCATAAGTATGAATATTCCAGGCTGGAGTGTCAAATCACCTTACTATACTGCCTATGGTGGGGCTTGCTGCGGCATAAAGGTCTGCAAACTCAGTAAACTCTTATTAGAGCTGCGCTGTGCTGTTTCTCTATTTCCCCTAAACAAGCAACTGGCCAATAAAAATCATGTGAGTAAAAGCTACCTAGGATCAATCTTAACTTGCTTGTATGGAAGGATTCAATATAAATTGGGTCTAGTTGGCAGAAAAATTAATTTCTTGGATTTCTCTGGAAAGCAAGCCAGATGTACTTTATTACATTTGGCTTTTATTCAACATGCTGCTGCAAGAATTCCAAGGTTCTCCTCTGACACCCGACTGTCTCTCCAGACAATCCTCTGTTATATACTAACGTATCATATACATGAAATACATGCATACATTGAATATTCAAATGCCTCATTTTTCAATAGCATATGCTTGTTTTCCTCATACTACATCTACTGTCTAGTAATGGTTTCCAAAGGCTCTGATCCTTTGAGAAAATCCCTATTTAACATGAAATAAGTCACTTAAAATACATCATTCTTAGTCTACAAAAGAGATCTTTATTTGTTTTGTTTTTTGATAAAACATGTCAAAGACATATGTATCCTGACAAACAGTTATAAAACCAGGAGCTCCTTCCAAAGGAAATTCTTTCTGGATATTTGAGCAATTTTTAAACATCCATTTCTATGAATTAATTTCTTGGACTTTTGGAGAGAACAAACATAAGGCTAGCCATCAAACACTGACACATAAATAGAGCGTTATGATTAATATCAATCTATTTTAGTAAATAAATATGTATTTTTATTTCTGTCTGAAGGAAAGAGAGAATGAGAAAAAAGCATTAAAAATAAAGAATATAAACAAAAAATACAAATATATTTGTTTCCTTTATTTACCATTATAGACCCAGGTTCCAGCAAATGTCTAGGAATTACTGAAAGACTGAGAAATATCTTGGAAAAAATGAAAGAATAAATGGATAGTTTTAGAATTGAGAAAGACAATTGTCTGCAGACATTTTGAAAAATATAGGATATGTCTTAATTTCTAAAATATTGTTAGTATTTTTTTCTTGTATTCTTTCTTGCAATACCTACTATTTTTCCACTGCATGCTGAAAACTATGCTAGAGGAACATAACAGTGAGCAAAGAGAGACAGACGTAAATCCAGGAGTCACCAAATATGTTGACTACACTGAACTTAGAATTCATATAGGGTAGGGGCTGGAGATTTAGTCAGCCAGATCTGAGAAAGCTTCTCTAAGAAAATGAATAGGAGTTAACTAGGCAATATAGAGAGGAGTGATCAAGGCAATTGGAACAGAACCTGCAAAGTTTTAGTGATGGAGAGAGCATGGTCCTTCAAGAACCAGTACAACTTGCCTTTCTAATTTGACACAAAGTCATAAAGTCAATTACATTATGACATTCACTGTAAATATAGAATGAAGCTTGAACATTTCACTTATTCATTTCACAAGTGACATAACCTGAGGGTTATTTATTTATTTTTTTCATCATAGCATAGGGCACCACTGCCCTTGCAAGGGGAGAAGTAGTACTTTGACTGAGATAAGAGGGTGACTCATGACTGCACTAGTCTAGCTCTTTTATAGTCCATAGTTGCTGGCTTAGCTAGTGGAATATATAAATATAGAGGGCATTTGGCAGTTAAACCCTTAATCTTATATTTCTACATAAGAAATACTCTTATGCAATCTCATGAAAATACCCTCCTAAGGCAGCCAGATTTATCTTCTCAGCTGAGGAACTAGCGTGGAAGCAATCTCTAATGACAGCACATTGGTGAGACTACACATAGTGTTTATAATGGTCAGCATGCAGACCTCCAGACCACTGTTACTGACCTGATCAAAGCCATGGGCACCACTGGGAGGTTGTGCTCACACTTCTACTCCATAAATTTAGCAGACCAAGAAGTTTATTACTACCCTGAGACAAGCTGATGATGGAATGGCTAGTTGAGTTAGTGCCTCAGCCTTTTCGATCTATTTCCAATCACTGTTGGAGGAATCAAGTCTCTGTAATGTGTCCATTTTTATTCAGTTCATGTTACTAAGACTATATAATAATGCTCCTGAAAGACAGTGTGTTGGACTTTTAGCAAAATCTCAAAGGGATGGTGAGACTCTTCTGGGGAGTAGGGGATGAAACATGAGCATTAACTCAATAGTCTTTCTGAAAGATGCAAACTAATCAAGAGGCTTGGAGAATTTGGCAGCTGGTTAGACGTGGCTTAATTTTAGATCCTATTGTTCAAAGCATTTTTAAGTAGAATTTCAGTATAACAGAGTTGTCAAGGATCTAGTAATAGCCAAATGTCTTAGTTTGTTTTCTGCTACCATAACAGAATAACTAAAGCTAGGTAATTTTTAATGAACAGAAATGTATTTGCCTCACGGATCTGGAGGCTGGAAGTTCAAGGCTGAGGGGCTGCATATGTTGAGGGACTTCTTGTTGTGCCATAACAAGGCAGAAGGCATATCACATGGCAAAGGTGCATGAGAGAGAAACTAGGGGAGTCAAATGAAACCTTTTTATCAGGGACCCACTTTCTTTATAACTAACCCACTCCAGCAATAATAGAATTAATCCCTTCATGAGGGTAAAGCCCTTGTAACCTAATCACCTCTTAAAGTTTCCACCTCTCAACACTGCTGCATTGGGCATTGAGTTTCCAAAACCTAAACCTTGGGGAAAACATTCAAGTCATAGTATTCTGCTCCTGACTCCTAAAATTTATGTTCTTTTCACATGCAAAGTGCATTCATTTTATTCCAATAGCCCCAAAGTCTTAACTCATTCCAACACCACCTCAGAAGTCCAAAGTCCACAGTCTCATCTGAATCAGGCATGAGTGAGACTCAAGGCATGATTCATACAGTTGCTAATTTCTTCAAGCCTGTGAAATTAACAAGTTAGGTGTGTCCAAAATACAATGGTGGAACAGGAATAGGACAGACATTCTCATTCCAAAAGAAGAAACAGGCAGAAAGAAAGAGGTAGCTTGTTCTGAATAAGTCTAAAACCAAACAGGGAAAACAGGTTCTAAGCTGGAGAATAATCTCCCTCAACTCTGTGTCCCATATCCTAAGCACACTGAGGCGAGGATTGAGCACCCAAGTGCTCAGGCAGACCTGCCCCAAGACTTTGCTGGACTCAGCCCACCCAGCAGATCTCACTGCTTGGAGTCTCCCACCTGCAGCTTTCCTGGGCTGGAGTTGCACGCTGGTAGCTCTACAGTTCTGTGGTCTTCAGGGCTACCTAACTCCCACTACTCCACTATGCATTTCCCTAGTAAGGATGCTCCGTGGTGACTCCACCCCATGAGAAGCATCTGCTTGTGCCCTCAGGATGTCTGATATATCCTTTGAAATCTAGGCGGAGGTTTTCTTGACTCCACAGCTCCTGTAATCTATGCATCTGCAGAGTAAGCCCCAGGAGGATGTTGCCAAGGTTTAATGTGCAACTTCTGGAGCTGGGCAGGAGATGCACCTGAGCTCACTTGAGCCATATCTGGGGCAGCCAAGGAGTGCTGTGCCTGGATGTGTGCAGCAGAGTCCTGAGGTTATGGGCATGGTGATGCTGAGGTCCCACAGGTGCCTCTCTGGAAAACTTGCCCTCAGGGTCCTAGCTTGTCTTTAGATCTCTGAAGTGCCTTTGGGATCATTCTCTCATTGTCTTGATGAATAAAACGTGGCTTCCTTCTATCCCTATTAATCTATTTAGCAAGTAGGCACTTGGCCACATCCTTAGTATTCTCCCCAGCAAGTGATTTTTTTTTTTTCTTTTTGAGACAGAGTCTCGATCTGTCACCAGGCTGGAGTGCAGTGGCTCGATCTCAGCTCACTGCAACCTCTGCCCCCTGGGTTCAAGCGATTCTCCTGCTTCAGCCTCCTGAGTAGCAGGCACTACCGGTACATGCCACCATGCCCGGCTAATTTTTGTATTTTTAGTAAAGACAGGGTTTCACCATGTTGGCCAGGATGGTCTCGATCTCTTGCCCTCATGATGCTCCCACCTCGGGCATCCCAAAGTGTTGGGACTACAGGCATGAGCCACCACACCCGGACTTTTTTCTTTTTTTTTTTTAAATTTTTTACATGGCTCAGCTCAGAGTTTTTAAAATCCTTTCATTCTGCTTCATTTTTTATTTCAAATTTCATCTGTAAATAATTTATCTCTTCTCTCACTTTACTGTAAGTGGCCAAAAGTAACCATGGAGCACTTTGAATGCTTTCCTGTTTAGGTATTTCTTCTGCCATGTTTCCTAATTCGTTGTTCTTAAACTCTACCTTCCATAAGCCCAAGGGCATGGAAACAATTCAGCCAAGATTTTTGCCACTTTATGACAAGGATAGTTTTTAACTCCAGTTTCCAACAAGATATTCCTAAAGGAAAATCATGGACACATTTCAGGATTTTGTCCATGCCCTCATGGACACCTCATCAGAATTTTTTTTTTTTTATGTGCCATATTTTTACCAACATTCTGATTACAACCACGTAAGTAATCCCTAAGATTTAGGCTCTCCCTACAGCTCCTGTCTTCACATAGGTCTTCACCAGAAATGCCTTTAATGTTCCATTTGTGGCAATATAGGCTTTTTCTAGCCTACTGCTCCAAATTCTTCCAGCCTCTATTACCTAGTTCCAAAGCTGTTTCCATATATTCAGGAATTTTTTACAGTAACAGACCTGTGTCTCAATAGCAATTTTCTGTCTTAATCATTTTGTGTTGCTATAACAGACTGCCACAGATTGCATCATTTATAATAAATACAATTCTATTCAGCTCAAAGTTCTGGAGGCTGGAAAGTTCAAGATAATGGGGCCTCATCTGGCTTCATCGTAACATGGAAGAAGGGATCACATGGCAAAAGAGTCCTCCAGAGAGAGCCAGAAAGCGGGTATAACTCAATATTTTTATTCAGGAACCCACTGCTACAGTAACTAATCTGATCCACAGCAATGTTAATTCATTTGTGGAGGTAGAGCCCTTATGATCATCTGTTAAAGGCCCCAATTCTCAACACTGTTGCTTCAGGAATTAAGGTTCTAACACATAAACTTGAGGACACATTCAAACCATATTACCAACTTATTTCAAGTCAAATAATTTTGCAGTCAGTAAAACTAGGGATAATTTCTGTGAAGTGGTATAATCATATTTGATTATATGGCTTATAACCTCCAGTTTGATTTTAGCACATTAACCTTTGTCTACAAGTAAAAAAAATTGAAATGATTAGGACATGGAACAGTGGTTAACCGTCTATGTTCTGGAGATTGTCTGTCTGTATTTAAATTAAGACTGTGTCACTTACTAACGGTGTGACCCTGGGAAGTTTAGCAATACCCGAACCTCAGTTTCTGTATCTATAAAGTAAGGACTGAGGACTAAAGTCTCACTTGTTTTTTTCTTGCTCAAATTCCTACCTAAGGGGTTTGAGGGGCCATACCCTACAAACCATAAAGTCTCATCAGACGGGTTTATTTAATCCTATATAACGTGGCCTGTTTTCCAACCTGACCCTGCTATAACATCACATAACAAATAAAGAAAGAAATCAAAATATTTTAACCTCAAATATATTTCCTTGTCATATCTTGAAATTGCCCTGCAAAGTTGTCTCTTGTGGGGAAAATCTACATTCTATAAAGAATCCTCTTTCCCCTTTTTTTCTTTCCATATTCAGGAGATAATCACCTAAGAGTCAGACATCTTTTTAAATCCAATAAGAAATCATGTTAGACTCTATTCTCTCTGAAGCCTGCTAGCTAAAAGCTTTCCTCTTCACGATAAAACTTTGGACTCCACAATCCTTTCTCTTACCCCAAACATTTTCCTTCTATTGATCTCAGGTCCTTAGACAACTCAACCAATTGTCAACTAGAAATTTTTAAAATTTACCTATAGCCTGAAAGCCACCATTTTGAGTTGTCCCTCCTTTCTGAATCAAGCCCGTGTACATCTTAAATGTATTTCATTAATGTCTTATGTCTTCCACAATTGTATAAAACCAGGCTGTGCCCTAACCACCTCAGACACATGTTCTCAGGATCTCCTGAGTGTTGTGTCATAAGCCATGGTCACTCATACTTGGCTCAGAATGAATCTCTTCAAATATTTTACAGAGTTTGATTCTTTTCATTGACAGGATAATAACACCACATGCTTCAAAGCATCGTCATGAAAACAGAATAAAATATTGTACATAAAGTGCTTAGCATAATTCCAGGGTTAATCATCTTCATTAAGATAGAATATAATCCTGTGAGCTCCACCACAATGCCACAGTCCACTGCTGTTTGGGCATAAGAAGTTACGAAAGGGGCTGGGTGCGGTGGCTCAGGCCTGTAATCCTAGCACTTTGGGAGGCCAAGGCAGGCAGATCACCTGAGGTTGGGAGTTCGAGACCAGCCTGATCAACATGGAGAAATCCCATCTCTACTAAAAATACAAAAGTAGCTGGGCATGGTGACACATGCCTTGAACCCAACAGGCAGAGGTTGCGGTGAGCCGAGATTGTGACATTGCACTCCAGCCTGGGCAAAAACAGCAAAACTCTGTCTCAACAAAAAAATAAAAAAAAGAAGAAGAAGAAGAAGGTATGAAGGTCAGAGTCACCATTGCACTGGGCTCTTTCACACCACATAATGTAATCCATTACAGCCTCTCATTGTGCAGATCTACCAGCATAAGTCCATGTATTGAATGCAACACATTTTATAAGGTAGCTATCAAAGAGTGTTAGGCAGGCAAGGGACAGGATCCGGTTTGTATTGCAGAAAGAATAAACTGACAGCATAAGGAATATGGGTTAGCTTGATTGACACAAGGCCAAATTCTACAACAGAGATTGTTGGGAGAATTATGAGAGTGTGACCAAGGGTAATAGCAGTGAAGACGGGAGGAGGGAACATTCTTAAAAATGTTAAAATGATAGAATTATTTAGATTTGCTACCTAAGTAGGTTTAGGATTTTGGAAGATCAATTCTTCTGGTGCCCAGCTTTCCATTTTCATTTCCCCAATCCTTCTTTACGCTTTCATTTGTTCATGTGTCCTGTTTGTCTCATGTATGAGTCTTCTCTATGCATAACAAAGGAATGATAAAATAGCTGTACTGTTGATTGTTCAGTTTAACGTTGTGGGGATTCCCAGAAAGAGGATGAGAGAGAGAATAGTAGGGGAGAAGAAACCAAATGGCAGAGGAAGAAGATCCGGACCCAGGAGATCTGTATGATAGTACAGTCCTCTTGTGCTCAGCACATTCCAACCAGTCACAGGACTCTTGGAAGAGGATGGTGCACAACTTTTCCAATTCTGGGATTCTAAAAGACCAGGAACACTCTGCTTTGAAATGTTACACCAAGAATTTCCTTCAAGACTAGTGCTCAGAATGGAAAGGCTAGACTGTAGATCATTCAGTTGGACTGAAACAATCACATAAATATGACTGAAGAAACACATTTCTGTTTCTATTTAGAACTGAGAAGCATAATGCCAGTGCATTTGAAAGGGAGTGAGCATTTGCTATACAGTCTAAGACTAAAATACTCAACACGGTCTACAAAGCCTACAAGGGCTGGCCCGTGCCTGGCAACCATCCACCCTCCATTGATACCTGACTGCCATATTGCCCATTTATTTTCTCAACCTCCACCACAAGGCGCTGTACTGGGGCCTTCACTCTTGCTGGCCATTTTGATTGAAGCACTTTCCCTACTCCTATTCATCTGGAACGTGTCCATTCATTTTGCACACCTCACCTTGGCTTAGGGAAAGGGGACCTGCTGTGTTATCTCTTCCAGGTCAGCCACCTTAGAGAATTTTCTATGTGAACAGTCTGTGTTTCCATAATATCTATTATCATTCTCCCAAACATGTATTCTGATTGTCATTATACAATAGTTGAGATATGTGTGTGTGTGTGTGTGTGTATATATATATATTTATTTATTTATTGTTATTTTTATTTTTTTTCAGCTAAACCATAAACCACACAGGAGTAGGTTCCAGGTTTGCTTTTCCATGCCACTACTTCTTCAACTCACAAAAGGCTTGGAGTATTCTAAATGCTGACAATACTGAATGAAATGATAAACGAGTACATTGGCATTGGAACATTTAATTTTGTGGAATCCAGATTTCATGAAATAATCTGGAAGTCATGAAGGAAGCAGTGGTTCAGGAGTCAAGTGAAAAACCCAAAAAGAAGAAAAAAGAAAAAGCCTCAGGAGGCTCCTTGGGAGAATGGAATGGAAGACTCATCTACCTCTTTCTCCAAATCCAAGAAAAAAACACCTTTTTCCAAGGAGGATTTGGACAGTAACTGCATTGGTCTGCTTTCACGTTGCTATAAAGAAATACCTGAGCTGGATAACTTTTAAAGGAAAGAGGTTTACTTGACTCACAGGTCCATATGGCTAGGGAGGCCTCAGGAAACTTACAGTCACGGTGGAAGGCGAAGGCAGAGCAAACCTGAATCTTCTCACGAGGCTGCAGGAGAGAGAGGAGTGAGCAGCGAAGGGGGAAGGGCCCCTTATAAAATCATCAGATCTCAGATCTCATGAGAACTGACTCACTATCACAGGAACAGCACGGGGTAAACCAGCCCATGGTCCAATCACCTCCCACCAGGTCTTTCCCTAGACATGTGGGGATTATGGGGTTTATTATTTGAGTTGAGGTTTGGCTGGGGACACAGCCAAATCATATCTGCAGTGATCTTGAAGAGGCCACTGGCAGCACAAGTCTTCCTAGGAAGAAGAAATCTTCACCCAAAGAAGAAATAGGTAGGGATCCCAAAGAGGCAAACAACAGGAGCATCTCCCAGAAAGAACAAATTCTCTTCTGAAGAGGTGCCCGTCAGCAGTGGATCTGAAGAGGCTGCTGGCAGCAAGAGCAACTCCAAGAAAAAGAAAATGTTCCATAAAACCACTCCAGGAATATTAGAATGTGAATGGACATTCCATGGGAGGTGGGGCAAACCATACCCCAAGGTGACATTTACCACCCTGTGCCCTACAGCCCACTAAAAACAAATTCACACACATGCAAATCCTTTTCCCAAAGCAAGTATTATCTCCATTTGTATAGACAAAGAAAGTGAGGCCCAAAGTGATTATGCTAACCTTGCTGCGTCACAGATGCTGGATTTGACTCTTACCCATGGCAACTTATACACCAGGGTCTTTTCTATGTGCCTATTTTGCTTTCCACAAAGGTGGCCTCCACATGCAGTATGCACAGAATTCACATAGGCAGTCCTCATCTGGGGGATATTTCCATTCTCAAATCCTTGACGATTTATTTATGAAAGCCACATGGCCCAGCAAATGCTGAAACACAGATTGAATGCCACAAGGAAGGAAATGAAAAACTAAATTGTGAATCCCTATATTTGTTTCTGGTTGATGTTCCCTGAGAAAAATAGGCAACTAAAAAGAACTTACACCCCACCGACCTACCCACCCTCTGACTCTGACCCACACACAACTTACATTTCTCAACCCCTTTTAAGTGGCTCAGAAATGCCGGAAACAGTAAGGCCCATCATAACCTCCACAAAGCAGTGCTCCACAAACTGATAACCAGAAGCAGTAAATAGCAGACAGGGAGAAGAAAGATCAGAGTTTTGTACAGAAAATATAAGATTATAGCACATAAAGAAAACTATGTGAGTGGTAACTTCAGTTTCCTATTTAATTTGTGTGTTTATACTCTGAAAACTCATTCTTTTTAATATGTATGTGTTTAGTTCAAACTCTGGAGTGCTTGCCATGTACTAACTTTCTGCTACAACCCTGGGAAAATGGAGATGAATAAGGAAAGGTCTTTGGCCACAGGTTCTTAAATTGGTGGGAGGAAAACTTATACCAGAGACTTTTAATTAAGATGATCATGACCATGATACTGGTACATTTTCAATATCCTGGAATTGTGGAGAAGGAAACAATGTGGCTCACCATTTGGAGTTTATTTTATATTATTATTATTTTCTCTTCCTACACAAAAAGTTAGTATTAGAGTCAAGAATGCAACATGTATTACATTGCTGTTTTTACATGACATCTGATTCAATTGACTTGGTTTGAAGCAGGACAGGTTATGACCTGATTTTAAGGTCATAAACCAATTTAAGTTTGAGAGTAATCTGTAAAATGTCAGTGTGCTCAGTTACTTTCTTGGCTTGTCAGGTTTAGGACCTCAAAAGTGTCAGCTTAGGATATTCTACTATTTCTACAAGAGTGGCCTGCACTTTATTCTACCATGCACAGACAGCAAAATCATATCGGAGATATGAATTTTGAACAGACAGAGCTTCTGTGAGGGAACCATCATGTACCAACGGAGACTCTGCAGGTGAAAACTGCCTTATACCATTAAGGGTTAAGTGTGGTGTCCCCAGCAACAGAGAAATGCATATCTGTTTCTGAGGGCATTGAGGAGCCGGCCTGGTCATTCGTGGAATGAGAAAATGAAGGTTCCATTTAGCTGGTGCATCAGTCTTCAGGAGCAGAGGTCAGTAGTGATGGAGTAGATTAAAACAAGACAGAGGCACCCATGGATTTCTCCTGCTATTTCACGAGTGACCTCATTTGACTCTCCTCCCTGCTGCTGACACGTCCTTTCCTTTAAAATTACACATAGTGCTAAACAAATGGGTCTCTTCAGAGTCACTTAGCAGAACTAATCAGCACACCAGCCTGGTTTCAAAATGAAGGGTCCATTCCGCGGTGGAGGAGGGCGATTACTTTTGTATCCTCCATCCAACTTGGGGTCACCTGCAACTCTGAAGGAATTGGTGCTCTGTTCCTTTATTCAAGGCAAGAAATTGTACCCCTGTCACACTGAAATCTCATTTTTTCATCTTAAAACTCATTTCCTTTTATAAAAGTGTTTTTCTTCCAGACTTTTCACATACTGGCTAGAAATTGTGTTCAGCCCCCACGCACATAAAAAGTTAACATTGTCTGTAATGCTGCCAGAGGCGGTGTTTCTCCTGGAGGGAGAATTGCCGGGTAGTGAGAAGAGGTTAGTGAAAAAAGCACATGCTTTAATAAACCTTCATTTGATAACTGAATCTCATTCTAATCAATGGCAGAATGCAGCCACTCTGCTCTCCACCCACAGTGATTAGGGCTCATAAGCGAGTGCCAATGGTTCAAGCACGGGCTTGAAAAGGAAACGCAGTGTGGCAAACAGTTTCACTTTGGTTTGCAAACATTACATTCTGCCCTATTAAAAGCAGATCTCCAAATAGAATCTTTCTTATATAATATCTATTTGAGAGGTTCTTCCATTTTTTTAAATATTTGTATAACTTCCAGTAACTACGGTGCACCAAGGAGAAGACAGGTTAATAGTAAACCTAATTAAATCTCCTCACAATGACGTAGTGAGTCCCAGTTTACAATGTGGCTGTAAGCTGAGATCTCATTTTACATCTGCAAATACCTGGAGTGCCTGAAGGAGCTATCTTTATTATATTATTTTTTTCCTTTCTCCTTTTTTATTTTTAAAAATGATAGATAGATAGATAGATAGATAGATAGATAGATAGATAGATAGATAGATAATAGATAGATAGGAGATAAATAGATCTTTTTAAATAGAGACAGGATCTCTCCACATTGCCCAGGCTAGACTTGAACTCTTAGCATCAAAGGATCCTCCTACCTCAATCTCCCAAGTAGCCGGCACTACAGGCACATGTTGCTGCTACCAGCTCTGTTACCCTCATTTTACAGACGGTGAAACTGAGGCTCAGAAGGGCTAAGTGGACTCATTGTCAAAAACAAAAAGCATGGTAACTCATGAGTAAGAACAGGGACCTCATTTTCTTTCTTCCAGCCCTTTGAGCTAAACAACAGTTATTTATGGTTTTGAAGTAAATTCCCTGGCCTAAGTGTATCATAGAGCATTGTATCTGTCTCAATCCTAGAGATACTAAGAAAGAACATCTCTGGAGGACACTCTGAAGTGCCTACGAGGATCTGGAAGACTATATATTATAATAACAGCCTTAAGTCCCATCTCCAATCCCTTTGGAAAGAAAGAGGAAGGGCAGTAGCGATACGACATTCCTCTCTTACTGTTGCCGACTAATATTGTAGAAAATATCTTTATACATAAAGGGATCCTAGCATTAACTTTTTCACACTTGTAACAAGTGCCTAAATACATTTTTTTTTCCAAGTGACTTACCATAGTGAAGTTTTCAACTACATTTTGGGCATGAATGCAGATTAATGTCTTAACACTGTTCATCTGTGAGAACCACTTGCGGGTCTCTGATTAGATTTTTATGAGGCGGTTTCCAAATCAGACCCTGTCTATGCTCCTGACTGAGTACCTAGTTGTGCAAGAATAAGTATGATTTCACACAAGCTTGGACAGCGAGGCTAATTGCTCAGACATCTTTAAATAGTGACAAAAAGAAAGTTAAGTGTAGCCCTGTAAAAGACAGGGCAACACTTCGACCTTCAAAAGCAGTAACTAATTAAAAAGAAGACATCATTTACAAGACAAGTTCAGTATCTTTAGTGTAACATATACAGAGAAAAGACATGCCCATTAAAGATTATCTGTCTCCTCTGCACTCATATGAGCAAGGATTTGTAAATAATTTTTACAAAGTAATCTCAGAATCATGTTGCTAAAATCTGGCAGCCAATATATATCTCCCGAAATTGTGTTCCCGTAGAGACTGTCATAGTTCTGGACAGGCAAGAAAGTTCTCTACAAATATTTGCTTGTGTTTGCTGAAAGGTTAATTCAAAGTGAGGATTCCTGGCATAGAGGGGCCATAGAAACAGATCAATGAAGTCGAGTCTATCCATCCCCTAGAATATTGTAGGCATCTGATTCAAGCAACACGTATAGTTTTAAGTTCTGATGTCAAGTAATGCATGGGCCGCATGAGAGTTTACTGGATAAACAACTCTTTTAAAATGTTGCTACACCTTGGAAATGAATAATGAAATGTATGAGAATATGCTCAGTAGAATCTTCTTTTTCTCGTAGCTTAATGATTGACAGTAGCATGTAGTTATTTATCTGGAGGTAAAAACAAATATTAATCTGAGCTGCACTAAAATTCCCTGAAGATTTCTCCCAACACACCTTGATGAAGAAAGGAGAAAAGCTGTTTTTTTTTCTGTTTTAAATCTTTTTATTTTTTATCATCTCCAATGAAGCTGTCAGAAAGGTTTTCGAAGACGAGAGATAAGTTTTATTGGGGAAAAAACAACAATGGAAATTTTACTCAGGGTTTTGTTTTATAATGTCTATAGTAAATGATTTTATGACTCTACAAGTTGCTATTGCTTAAGTTAAAGTAGAGAGAGTTTGGTTTTTGTTTATGTGTTTATAATATAAAATAAGTATATATTCATGATAGAAATTTGGGAAATAGCCGGGCGCGGTGGCTCAAGCCTGTAATCCCAGCACTTTGGGAGGCCGAGACGGGCGGATCACGAGGTCAGGAGATCAAGACCATCCTGGCTAACACGGTGAAACCCCGTCTCTATTAAGAAATACAAAAAACTAGCCGGGCGAGGTGGCGGGCGCCTGTAGTCCCAGCTACTCGGGAGGCTGAGGCCGGAGAATGGCGTGAACCCGGGAGGCAGAGCTTGCAGTGAGCTGAGATCCAGCCACTGCACTCCAGCCTGGGCGACAGAGCAAGACTCCGTCTCAAAAAAAAAGAAATTTGGGAAATATAGAAGAGGGAAAAGATAAAACAAATTACCAATAATTTTGCTAATCCTTGAAAATTGCTGGTAATACTTTGGTAATTACTTCCCATAGTTATGTATAAGCTTCAGATACCTACGTTTATTATTAGGCATACTGATTTTTAAATTATTTTATTTTTATGTATTCACTCTAAATAAACATAAATGATTGATGAAATAATAATATTCTTTATGAGATTAACCAAAAATTATTACTGTTGAATATTTCAAGTGATTTTTCAATGTTTTGTTGATACAGTAATACTATAATGAATATCCTTTTATAAAAAGACTCTTCTGTATTTCTTTTGAACAAAGTTTTAAATAATTCCTGAGCCAAATGGTCTTCGTTTTTCAAGCTCCAAATGCACATACCAAATGAATTTTCAAATTGAATATGACTTTTTCCTGGCAGAATTCCTTCTTCCCCACTTTTCTTTCCCCTTCTTCTCTTTCTCTTTCTTCCTTACCCCTTCCTTCCTTCCTTTCTTACATTCATCAGAATAAACCAAGGTCACAGTTTCCCCATGAAATAGCAATGCTATCCCTTTTAGAGAGGCATAAAGCCATTCTGCAATATAATGCTATCATTAACTGTTAGTGTGTAATTGAAACATTGCTATGGTATCATGAAGCCTATTTTTCAGACTATTTTAATGTGGAATTGCCTTGAAACTCCACAGTAAGAGTATTTCTGACTTCAGCATAAATTTTATTATGAAGTCTACTGGTCTTATTGGTTCTATTTCTTCTCATGACTCTTCACTTTTTGAGCAGCATAACATACTGAAAAATAATAATTAAATTAAATTTAGTTTATGCTCTGTATCAGGTATTGTGTTTAGGATTTCACATACATTATCTCATTTAATCTACACAACAGTGCCATGAGAAAGAACTAGTATCTTTTTTTTCTCATTTTACAGATGAGAAAATAAAGACTAAGAAAGTTTAAATAATTGCCCTGGATCTCATAGTTAATAGGTAGTTGTATTAATCTGCTGGGATTGCCATAATAACATACGATAGATTGGGTGGCTTAAACAACAGAATTTTATTGTTCACAGTTCTGGAGGTTGGAAATCCCAGATCAATGTTTGGGAGAATCAGTTTCTGGTGGGGTCTCTCTTCCTGGCCTGCAGATGGCCACCTTCTTGCTTTATTCTCACATGATCTTTTCTCCATGCCTGACCTCAGAAAGGAATTGAGAGACAGAGAGAGTTCTGACATCTCTTCCTATGAGGACACCAATCCTATTAGATCAGGGCTCTACCTTTATGACCTCATTCAACCTTAATTACCTCTGAAAGCTAACTGCCCAAATGCAGTCACATCAGGGGTTACAATTCTGGGGTTACAAAATTCAGTCCATAGCAGTAGTAAAGCAACAATTCAAACTCAGCTGTTCTGGTCACCTATTGCCGTATGTCAAAATATCTCCAAAATTAGTGGCATGAAGCAAATCTCATTTTAGTATGCTTACAATCTTATGGGTTAGGAATTGAGGCAGGGTGCAATAGGAACAGCTTATCCCTTTTCCGCTATGACGAAGGCCTCAGTTGGCATGGTTTAAAGAGTTGAAAATGTCGGAGACGGCTCCATTGGGATCATACGCTTAGAGCCCTTGTTCTGGCTCTATCTCCAGTTCTTCCCCACATCATATCTGCTAGGTCTCAAATTCCCAATATTTCCTCTTTTTCGTTTACCTGTCTGATATCTTGGCTAGGATGACTCTCACAGCCAAGGCTTCCAGGTGTGTGTGTGTGTGTGTGTGTGTGTGTGTGTAGCAATATATTAATATATTAAGTTAATTAATATATTAATTAATTATTAATTATTTATTTTAAAATTATTATTTATTATTAATGCATATCAATTAATATATTAATATATACACACACCTGGAAGCCTTGGCTGTGAGAGTATATTTATATATGTATATATAAATATATATTATATATTATATATATTAATATATACACACACCTGGAAGCCTTGGCTGTGAGAGTATATTTATATATGTATATATAAATATATATTATATATTATATATATTAATATATACACACACACACACATATACTTTCTTCTCTCTTTCTCTCTCCATGTAACTAGTTTGGGCTTCCTCACAGCATAGCAATGTCAGAATAGTCACACTTCTTACATGATGGCTGATTTCTCCCAGAGTAAGAATTCCGAAAGAATTAAGATATAGCCTCACTTCTGCCATACTCTCTTGGTCAAAAGGGAGTCATAGGTCTAGCCCAGAAATAAAATAAGGTTAAGGGATATAGATCCCACCTCTTAATGGGAGACATATCAAACAATGTGTGTACATTTGAATCTATTACACAGAGTTTGATGGACTCAAGAACCCATACATTTTGATACCATTCTTGGGTAAGGATATGGTTGACTGTTTCTCAGTAGAGGGAATTTTATAAAATTGTCAACATTTCTTATATCTTCACCATGCACCAAGTGGAGTTCTGTGGAAAAGCAGGGGATGCCTGGGTCGACCTTCTATTGCTCCAACTCTGTTTTCCCTGATAGGTCTCTGTATTAGTCTGTTCTCACACTGCTAATAAAGACATACCCAAAACTGGGTAATGTATAAAGGGAAGAGGTTTAATGG
Organism: Mandrillus leucophaeus; assembly: GCF_000951045.1. NCBI lineage: Eukaryota > Metazoa > Chordata > Mammalia > Primates > Cercopithecidae > Mandrillus > Mandrillus leucophaeus. Next base: position 2,651,783 of record NW_012103354.1, read on the forward strand.
ACTCACAGTTCCATATGGCTGGAGAGGCCTCACAATCATGGCAGAAGACAAAAGAACAGCAAAGGAATTTCTTATATGGCAGCAGGCAAGAGAGAGCTTGTATAGGGGAAGTCCCATTTATAAAAACCATCAGCTATCATGAGACGTTTTCATTACCACGAGACGTTCTCATTACGAGAACAGTATGGAGGAAACTGCCCCCGTAATTCTATTATCTCCATCTGGTCCCACCCTCGACATGTGGGGACTACTACAATTCAAGATGAGATTTGGGTGGGATCACAGCCAAACCATATCAGTCTCCCAAGACAGAAAACTAGTAAGCTCTCTATGCTTTCAGACTCTCTCTCTCTCTCTGGCTCTCTCTCTCTTTCTCTCCTTCCCATCAGGTGATAAGATGATGAGAAATTCTTTGGTAGGAGCTCATGAGTGATTTTTGTCTTTTGGCTTCCTGAGGTCCCCCCTACCCAGAGGTCAAAGACAAGTGTTATCTCCTCTACTATTCTGTCAGCCTGTGAGAATGGTCACAGCAGTGGATGGAAGCCAGTATTTGTCCTACTGCTTTGACTATGATTGCAGAGGCAAGTTTCTTTCAGGGAGAAACTTCCATGTGAGTTTAGGTATAAACCAGAACATGTATTGTTATATATTTGACCCTAGTATCTCCTTTTCAAATAATTTAGAACCTGAAACCCAGTGATGTGAGCAATCAGCCCCCTCAGGTTTCCATACATGGTGAATTGGCCTGGTATTGACGTCCACCTCTATTATGAAGGTGAGAATTTATTGGGTTTATATTTATTTTTCTCTAATTTTCAAGTGAATATAATATGTATATATGTCAACATATATATGGAAATTATATATATATAATTATATATAAACACATAAATACAATTTTATATATATACATATATAATCTTTTATAAATTCTTATACTTGTCTTTTCATATTACTCTTTGGTTTCCTTATTCCTTTCCAATTATATTATTAAGAATTTATGCAACAGTGTTAAAAATTGCATTGGCACAAATTTGTTTTTTGTTCTTCTTGATTTGACTGTCACTAATGAAGTACTATTAAGTAGGAGTTAACATATTTATCCTTTGACACACGGACACATACAAAAAAACCTTTATGAGAAATATATTACATCAACTGAGATAGACATTGGCCTTTTTATTCTTATTACATCTAGAGCTACATAGATGTTTAGGGACAGATTTTAAAACAGTAAAATATTTTGGAGGGGCAGCAAACTTCATCTGGTAAGACAGAAATCATATAGATGTAGCTGTACCTACAAATGAGAAGGATTTTCTAGGATTTTCTTCATATTAATATATTTGTATTCATGACTGATAGTTTACTATAGTTTCTTTGTGTGTGTTTTCTATCTTTTATCTATCCTGTCTTTTCAGTATCAACATTTTGCTAACTTCCTAAAATGTAGCAGATAGCTTTCCACTGAGAAGAACTGCTTTGATTAAACTCTTTAAACATATTAAATTGACACATTAATTTTGGTGACTATTTTAGTGATCACAAATTGCTTTAGTCAGAAGGTCAATTAGTAGAAAAATAGAATCTGTAAAATATTTAAATATACAGCTAATGGGCTGGGAATATGTGTTTTAGAAACAGACACAGGCAGTATGTCTTGCATATAAACATTTCACCAAGGAAGGAGAGTGTATATATTCGCTGTTGCTTTTGTAAGAGGAAAAAAAATCAATGCTATTTAGTTCTGAAGGGACTTTCGCCACACAATCCTCATTTGAAGAGACAGCAACTTAGACCAAACACTGGCTGAATGCAAATACCCTATTTACCATGTATGTCAGAAATTAACAGCATTAGACTTTTCATGACAATCGTATAACTGGCTTGCACTTAATGAACCTAAGAAGAGAAGGAAAATTAAATCCAATCCCAAATTTGCTAACTCAGCAAACATTTCGAGTGTGATAGTTACAAGGTCAAGCTAGGCACTGGGTCATAGGCATGAGAAAAGAGAGGACAATTATTATGTCTCTAATAAAGTGATATAAATGGTTATTGAGCTCTCTCAAATAGAATGGTTTATAATGCTTGCTCACCAAGATAATTACAGTGATGACTTGACTCATAATATTTATACAAAGTTTTAAGAGAGAATTATTTTTTCTCAGCTGTGTCATTTCCTTTCTTCTGTCTTTTTTTTTTTTTTTTTTGTCAATTAAGTGGGGGAGAAAGAGAAAGAGAGAGAGAGAGAGTGAGAACAAGTAAAAGTCAAATATAAGAGATTATACTGCAGCATTCTTGGATACCTGGAGTCTTATCTGGTATTCCACACTAACAACTTATTATGTTAATAAATAAAGAAACTAATAAAGAACCTTGATATCAAACAAGCCTACTGTGAAATCTTTTCTATCAACATGGTCTCTACTTTGAAATCTGACACCTACTTCAAAAACCAATTCAAATGTCTTCTTAGCCCCCCAAATGAAAGAAGGAGATTCCATCTGGCATTTACTGGTCACCTGCTACAGGCCAAGTGCTCTGTCAGGTTCCTTGAAAATAACATCTCTTTAAGTCTCAGAATATACATTTTTCTAATACAGTTTTGACTTCTTTTTTAGATTCAGAGGGTACATATGCAGGTTTGTTAGATGGGTATATGGCATATATTGCACGATGCTGAGCTTTGGGGTACAACTGAATCCCTCACTCATTAATTGAGTATAGTATCCAATATTAGTAGTTCCAGCTCTGCCCCTCATCCCCCTTTCACCCTCTAGGAGCCCCAGTGTCTATTGTCATATTTATGTTCAAGCACACTCAATGTTTAGCTCCCACTTGTAAGTGAGAACATGCAGTATTTGGTTTCTTGTTCCTGTGTTAATTCACTTGGCATAATCTTCTCCAGGTGCATCCATGTCACTGCAAAGGGCATGATTGCATTCCTTTTTTATAATTGTGTAAGTATTGCTTGGTGTCAGTATACCACATTTTCTTTATTGAATCCACTGCTGATAGGCACCTATGTTGCTTCCATGTCTTTACTATTGTGAATAGTGCTGTGATTAACATATGAGGGCGTGTATCTTATTGGTAGAAACATTTATTCATATTTTCTTTTGGATGTATACTCAGTGATAGGATGGATTGGATTGCTGGGTCGAATGGTAGTTCTGTTTTTAGTTCTTTGAGAAATCTCCAAACTACTTTCCACAGTGGCTGAACTGATTTATGCTCCCACCAACAATGTATAAGTGTCAGAACAATTCTTTATACCAAACATTGTCTCTGATTATTAAGTTCAGGAAACAGGCAAAAGCAATCATATCGCTCAAAGTTATCAACTAGGAAATACATATCCTGGCTTGAAACCTGTGTTTTATTGACTTAAAACATCGATTTATTCTACAATTCAAGGCAGGATTTCCTCCAAACTCTCATACAATTCTGTCGACCTGCCTTAAAGTGCTTAGCACATTTTCCCTCATTTTATATATGAACACAGGACTTGGCACTTTGCACATGTTATTAAATTTGACTTAGATTTATTTGTATCTGTTTGCTGGAGAACAGGTAAATGTTACATTCAGCAAATGATAAGAGTCAAGGACATCTTTGAATTCATGCCTGTCAGACAGAATAGGTAATAAGAATATTAGAAAAATAAATAAAATGTGACCATTGTAAGAATATATATCTAACAGAATACAATTTTATTTTGCAATATTTCTTGATGCTTGGCTATCTTTAGAGACCTTATTTTCCTTTAAAGGCATAATTTCAAAAATTCCTTAAAAGAGGAATTTACTGCAGGCAAAACAGACAAGGTACCTGTGTATGAGTGAATGTTCCACTCACCATATAGTTACTGATAGGCTATCTTATTAGTCATTGATAGAGGTATTTGCTGGAGCACGTGGCTCATATTGGGCAACAGAACCAATTTAGACTTCTCTTAGAGGGAAAAATTCCCCCTTAGGCACTAAAAGCAGCCCCAGGAGACGAAAATTACAAGCTAATAAGATCATTTATTTTTATGTTTATATTTTCAGCTGAAAGAAATACATTAACCACTAAGGGAAACCTCAAGAGAGAGTGCATAAGAGTGAAAAAGGATGGTTTATTCTCTCATCTTGCAAACTAGACCACGAGCCAAACAACTAAGGTGCGACCCAGACTTCACTACAACACCACCCTGGTAATGCAGGGCAGGAGAGGTGCAGAGTAAGAATCTATTTCAAGGGAGTGACACTGGGTCTGACATTCATTGGAAAAATCATGGAATAGCTTCCAGATGCTTCCATATTTGTTCAGTAATTAACAAATGTTCATTAAGAGCAAATGTGGTAGATACCAAGGAGATAAAGATAGAAAGCTAAATCAATCTCCAATCCAGAATTGGAAACTAACAAGATGCTATAATTCATTGCGGTATTATTCACAATAACAAAGATATATAAACAGCTTAAGTGTCCATTCATGGATAAATTAATAAAGAAATGGTGATTTGTGTCATTAATATATGTTTCATATTATAATTATGATAGTTATGATATGTATCAAATATAATGAAATATGTAGCTTAATAAAGAAGGAAATCCTTCCAATTGCGGCAACGTGGATAAACTTGGATGATATTACGCTAAAATTGTCTACTACAGACAGCACTGGAAGGAAGGACCTGGGAAGAAACCCCTGACTTCCCAGATCTCTATTTAGTCTAAGTCTTTTGATATGTTTGCCAGTCTCTACAACATTATTTAGGGAAAATCTCCGGTTGACAGGAATATGGTTGGAAAATCAGATCCTGTGTGTAATGAAGGGTGTTAAGGGCTTCTCAACATTGATTGTCCCTGGCACCACCCCACCCCTAGTTCTACCAACCTCACAGACACCTTCATAAATAGTCTTTCATTAAACTTTACTTAATTACTCTGTTTGAATATGCCATCATTTTCCATAAAAGCATGTATGGATGGGCCAGGCACAGTGGCTCACACCTATAATTCCAGCACTTTGGGAGGCCAAGGCAGGTGGATCACTTCAGGTCAGGAGTTCAAGACCAGCCTGGGCAACATGGTGAAACCATGTCTCTACTAAAAATAGAAAAAAAAAAAGAAAAAAGAAAAAGCTAGGTGTGGTGGCGCACGCCTGTAATCCTAGTTACTCGGGAGGCTGAGGTAGAAGAATTGCTTGAACCCAGGAGGTGGAGTTTGTAGTGAGCAGAGATCGCCCCACTGCACTGCAGCCTGGGCAACAGAGGGAGACTCTGTCTCAAAAAAAAAAAATATATATATATATATATATATATGAATGAAGTCATGAACACTGCCCCAAATTAATCAACAAAAGAAAACTTTATTACCTTTCCTGTTCCATTTTTTTCTTTGATTTTTCAATGATTTGTTTGCACCCTCCCCCCAAGATGCTAGACATAGCAGGTGCATATGATGCAAATGCATGTGATGCAACTGCATTAAGTAGAAGACATGACTCCTTAAGTAGACAGAGGTTACACGGGTAACCTACCTGGGGATCACACGTATAATTGGTCACCAAAATTTCTTTGCATTTCTATCATTGGAACTTAATATATTTGGTACCACATTTGTGGTGACTGGTCGGGCCTGCCTCCCCGGGGATCTGAAAGCACCCAGAGTTATTCAAGGATTTCAGGAGTAGTATTTGTCCTGTGTGGATGTCCCACTAAAATTCACTCAAATTCATGGAAACATGAAGAGCTTCTTCCTGCCAGAAATTAGGTTAGTTATCTAACATACCAAAATCTAAGTCTACTCCTTGTTATTTTCTTTCTTTCTTTTTTTTTTTTTTCTGAGATGGAGTCTCACTCTGTCGCCCAGGCAGGAGCGCAGTGGCGCAATCTCAGTTCACTGCAAGCTCTGCCTCCTGGGTTCACGACATTCTCCTGCCTCAGCCTCCCGAGTAGCTGGGACTACAGGCGCCCGCCACCACACCCAGCTAATTTTTTGTATTTTTAGTACAGATGGGGTTTCACTGTGTTAGTCAGGATGGTCTCGATCTCCTGATCTCGTGATCCGCCCGCCTCAGCCTTCCTTGTTATTTTCAAAGATACCATGACTGGAGACTTTTACTGCAATATTATTATACACAGTAGAAGACTTCTGGACCGGAGCCAAAGAATGGGTCCAGGAGTGGCACTAGACATGCCAGGAGACTGGCCCCATGGATAATTGCCTTGAGGAAACTGATCAGACTGACAAGCAGCCAGGACAGAGCAGAATTCTCCTGTCTCTTTTTGAATAGAATCAACACATTGTTAATACCAAGCCTGGACCACCAGTTTCCACTCAGCTTCTATGTGCAATCGCTGTGTACCACGGACAACCACAACACTAAAGGGGATCTCTGAAAAATCTAGGAGATTAGTCAAACAAGACCCCACACCTATCATGGAAATTGAACTGCACAAGATATAAATTACCTGGTGGAAAGAGTAGAGGATACTTGAGTCATTACCTATGACAGAGGTGTCTGTTACCTATAATCTATGTTATAGATAACGACTCAAGTATCTATTGGTGATAGGTGCTTGGTATAGACAGATCTGGTTGTAAGTTCTGGTTCTTCCTCTGTTACAGAGCAGCTGCATGATTTTGAGAAATATATGTATGTGTTTGTTTATACACACAGAGGTATATACATACAAATACATACACGAGAATGTATAAAGAGTGATTAGAATTGGGTTAAGAAATTATTCAGTACTCAATAATTGGCAATTATTATTTTAGCAGCGTTCCTTAATATTGCTAATTGAGAGCAAAACATATACTTTTTAAAATTGGTAACATTTTCCCATTTCACTTATAATGTTGTACAAGCCTAAACTTACATTCCATCAATCTTAAATGTCATTTTTCTCAAATCATACCGCTATGAGAGAGAATTTCTCACATGCATCTCTCCTAGGAGATGCTATTGTTTTCTACAGATACATTACATTCATTTTATTTTCTAAGATTTTGGCCAACAGGAAAACATCGAAAAAGTTCACTTAATATATAGGTTTAGAGATCTGCTTATCTAGGAAACATTTTAATCATTATCTTGTTTTGTTTCTACCTGGTTCTGAAGAAGACAAGGACTGGATATTTACAATATAAAAATATACCTTCAGTCCATTCAAATCACATGAGTATAGAACTGAATCAATGGTGCTGGATGATAACACTTGTTGCCATCACTCAGAATATCTGAAGAGGATGGAACAATTTCAATTCATGCTTTGAGAGGCTGAAACATTTCCACATACTTTACTGAGGGCTTAGGATATCCCACTCAGCCAAGACCAAATAAAACGATAATTGAATGGATAAACCATCTATAAAATATTTTCTATATCTATATAGGAGAAGTTAATAGAAGGGATAAAAATGAAAGAAAAAGTACAGAGTTTCATAGTAGTTAAAATAAATGAAGATAAAGACATGTAATAAACACACAGTATTTACACTTCCATCATTGATAATAGGTTTATATTTAAAAGTAAATACATTGAAATTATCTCCAGATTGACACATACTCTACTGAAACACCTCCATAACTTGTAATCAGTCTTGACTTTTACTTTGGAAATACTATAATAAATAAGTCGTAGTTGTATCTCTTGTATCTCAATAATACAAGTTTGGCTAAACTGGAATCCCCTTTGTGTTTTTTTGTATTACAATGATTATATTGGTGTCAATCAGAACTAGGATCCAAGTTGGTCTTGTATAAAGAAAATTACAGGGTATTTCCCGTTAGCATGCAGAAATGAGATAGGATGAGATAGGGCCTACATTGGGCTGGGTTTTTTTTTGGTTTTTTTTTTTTGAGACAGAGCACCCAGGCTGGAGTGCAGATTTGCAATCTCCACTCACTGCAACCTCCACCTCCTGGGCTCAAGCGATTCTTGTGCCTCAACCTTCTGAGTAGCTGGAATTACAGGCATGTGCCACCATGCTTTTTGCAGTTTTAGTAGAGATATTATTTTGCCATGTTGGCCATGCTGACCTCAAACTCGTGACATCAAGTGATCCGCCTGTCTCGGCCTCCCAAAGTGCTGGGATTACACGCATGAGTCAACATGCCCGGCCTGGGTGTTCTTTTTTGAATAAATATTTTAACTTTGATTTTAGGTTCAGGAGTACATGTGCAGGTTTCTTATATAGGTGAACTCATGACTCGACAGTTCGTTGTACAGATTAATTTGTCACCTGGGTACCCAACAGATTTTTTTTTTTCCTGAACCTTTCGCTCCTCCCACCCACTTCCCTCAAGTGGGCCCTAGTGCCTGTTGTTCCCCTTTCTGTCCATGTGTTCTCATTATTTAGCTTCCACTTAGAAGTAAGAACATGTGATATTTGGTTTTCTCTTCCTGCATGAGTTTGCTAAGGATAATGGCCTCCAGTTCCATCCACGTTCCTGCAAAGGACATGATTTTTGTTGAAAGTTTAAATCTGTGCATCTTTTTAAAAATTAGGATTTGCTACCTGAGATCAAGTCAGATAAGGTAACCTCAGGAAGAACACCGTTCACAGAGCGTCCCCTCAAAACATCTTGGTAATAGTCCTCTGCTTTCTGGAGGGAAACGTTCCTGCATATGATGCACTAAAAACTCTAGATGAAGAAGCATGGTAGAAATGTCTGCTTTACCACATATTTTTTGTCTGGAAAATAAATAGGAGCATCAAATTTTCTGTTCCAAGGCAAGAAATACAGATATTGTAATGTTCTATAAGAAGCTGGAAATTGCAGGCCGGGCGTGGTGGGTCACGCCTGTAATCCCAGCACTTTGGGAGGCCGAGGCGGGTGGATCATCTGAGATCAGGAGTTCAAGACTAGCCTGGCCAATATGGCGAAAACCTGTCTCAACTAAAAATACAAAAATTAGCTGGGCGTGGTGGCAGGCGCCTGTAATCCCAGCTACTCCAGGGACCGAGGCAGGAGAATTGCTTTAACCCAGGAGGCGGAGGTTGCAGTGAGCCGAGATCAGGCCATCGCACTCCAGCCTGGGGGACGAGAGCGAGACTTGATGTCAAAAAAAAAAATTAAAAAAAAAGTTGGAAATTGCTCAGAGGCTACATATCAACTTGCACTCCATATATGCAGGAATCTTACTCCTATGGAGTAAGACAAGGAAAAGATTTACAGGCACAACCATGCCCGGCTGCTTTTTGTATTTTTAGTAGAGACGGGGATTCACCATGTTGTTCAGGCTGGTCTGGAACTCCTGACCTTAGGTGATACACCTGCCTCGGCCTCCCAAAGTGCTGAGATTACAGGCATGAGCCACCGTGCCCTGCCATATTACTTTATTTCTAATCACATGGTAAAAGATTTTTCTTACTCCATGGAAGATCCATACTTCCTGAACCTTGGGCAGATGCCACTTTCCAGATAGGTCTCTCCCCAATCCAGAATGTAAAATCAGAAAATAAAGCCAATTAAAAATGAATGAAGACAAACACAGCCATCTCATGAACCTATGAAAACATATTCGTATGGTCATGAAGACTAAGAGGCTAAGGGACTGCTGCTGACTTTTTTAAACTATAGGAATAAGATAAAAACACACAGATCAGTTCGATTATAGAAAAGTGAGATACTGGATTCACTTTAACTCTTGTCTTAGGTAGGGAAAGTGTCACCATGTCACAGTCCAGCCTAGTGGTGTGCATGTGTGTGTATGTGTAAGTGTGATCTATTGAGGTATAATTTGTATGCAAATGTAATTCAGACACATTTAGTATACAGTTGTATAGACTAATGTACTTTTCATAGTTGCACATGCTGATGCACATGCTGATGTAACCAACAACTCCATCAAGATAACGAACGATTCAATTGCTGTAGAAAATTTATTCATTCTTTCTCATCCTCACCCCTCAAACCAGGGAAACATTGATCTGATTTCCATCAATATAGATTGCTTTTGCCTGCTCCGGAATTTATATAAATGTAGCCATACAATTTGGAATCTTGTGTGCAGTTTCTTTTGATCAAAGGCATAGTTATTTATGAGATTAATCCAGTGAGTAGTTTTTCTTAGTTCTGCTGAGTAACATCAGTTCAATGGATATACCACAGTTTGTTTATCCATTCACTTTTAATGGACATTTGGGTTATTATTAGTTTGGACTGTTAAACATGTACCTGTTATTTACAATTACATGCAAGGTTTTTATGAATTCATGCTTTCATGTCATTTGGGTAAATACCTAGAAGACATACTACTATGCTTAATGTATGTTTAACTTCATGAAAACCTGTCGAAAATGTTTTCAAAAGCGGTCACACTATTTTACACGCCTTCCACAGCACATGAGATTGCAGTTGGAACATACTGTCTAGAATTGGTATTCCATATCTACTTTAATGGTGGCCAGTTTAGCAAGCATGAAATGGTATCCCATTGGGTTTTAATTTGCACTTCCTAGATGACTAATGTTATTAAACATCCTTTTATGTAGTATTTACCATTTGCATATCTTCTTTAATGAAGTGTTTGTTTAATACTTTTGCTCATTTTAAAATTACTTTATGTTTTTTCCATTTATTTCTACATTCAGGGCTTAAGTATTTTTTCAGATATATGTGCTAAGAATGTTTGTCACCTAGTACTTAGTCTTTTCATTTTTAGATGGCACATCTTTTTAAACATAGAAGATTTTACTTTTGGTCAAGCTGAACTTAATTTTTTAATGTTATATAATTTTTGTGTAGCATATTAGAAATATTTGTCCAAACAAAGGTTGAAAATTTTTTCTCCTATGTTTTTTTTTGGCATGTGAGTTCAGTTGTATATATGATATATGGTAGAAGTCTATTAAAGCCAATTTTATATAGTTAGAAATATTCAATTTTTTCAATATAATTTGTTGAAATTGCTAGTATTTTCTACTAAATTAGTCACCCAACTAAACATCAATTAACTATATATTGGATGTCTATTTCTGGACTCTATTCCGTTTCAATTATTTACATGTCAGTTCTAATATTGATATTATTCTATATTGATCATTAATAATTTACAATAAGTCTTTAAGTCAGATGGTGTCAGTCCTTGGGCTTTTTATACTATTACAAAGTTATTTTGACTATTTGAAGTCCTTTGTGTTTCCATATGAATTTCACAGTCCACTTTGTAATTCCTACAAAAATTCCTGTTGAGATTTCAATTAGTATTGAGCTGAATTTATAGATCAATATTGAGAAAATGTACTCAAGTCTTTTAATCTATGAACATGGCATACATTTGTATTTATTTAGATTGTATTTATTTCTGTAAGTAATGATTTACGCCTTTTTATTGTACTGGTCATGCACATATGTTGTTAAATTTATCTCTAAGTATTTCATATTTGAATAATATATGAATGTTATTTTGAAAAGTTTGCTTCTAATATAAAGAAATAAAATTCACTCTTGAATATTTACTTTATGTCCTGTGACCATGCTAAATTCATTTGCTTGTTTCAGGATTTTTTTTAAAATCCCAAGGATTTTCTATTAAAGAATTGTTTTGGAGTTATCAAGAATAGAAGCTGAGAGTTTTGTCTTTTCAATCTTTAAGCCTTTAACAGTAATAATAGTAATCATCTTTATTTTAAATGATGATAATATTATTATTATTATTACTTTATTGCATAGATAGGTTAAGAGTAGATAGTATTTCTTTCTTTCTTTCTCTTTTTTCTTTTTTTTTTGAGACCTTCACCTCCCAGGTTCAAGCAATTCTCCTGTCTCAGCCTTCCAAGTAGCTGGGATTACAGGTGCCACCACACCCAGCTAATCTTGTATTTTTAGCAGAGAAGGGAATTTGCCATGTTGGTCAGGCTGGTCTCAAACTCCTGACCTTAGGTGATCCACCCAGCTTGGCCTCCCAAAGTGCTGGGATTACAGGCATGAGGCACTGCACCCTGCCGTATTACTTTATTTCTAATCACATGGGAAATAATTCAGTCATTTACCCTTAAGAATGGTGTTAGGTGTAGACTTATTTTTAATGACCTTGTTCAGGTTTAGAAAGTTTCTTTGTTTATCTAGTTTGCTGATATTTTTGATAGTGTATGCATACTGAATTTTGTCAAGAGTTTATTTTTTTAGTATTATTTAATTGATCAAAAGTAACATTTTTCCTCTATTCTGAGAATACAGTATATTTTATTGCTGTCTTTTTGAATATTAGAAAAATTTTGTTATTTTTGATGTAAGTTCCACTAAAAGTCATGGTTCATTTTATATATCTAGATATCTACATGTAGATATTTATTTATTTATTTATAGATTTTAATAACTAATTTTTTTTAGATTTTACATACAGCTTCTTAAAGAATAGTGACTTTAATTTTTCTTTTTTTGTATTGTTATTGTCAGACTCGGCATGTAAGGGTGATGTTGGCCTCATAAAATAGTTGGGAAGTGTCTATCCCTACTTTCTGGAAAAGTTTGAGTAAACTGATATTTTATTCTTCTTTATTTAAAACATTCAAATTCATTTATATTTATTTGTTGGTAATTTTGTTAAAAACAACTTTGATTTACATAATGAATTTAGGATATTCAGAGCTTTTATTTCTTCTGCCATCAATTTTAGTAATTTGTTTTTAAGGAATTTCTCCTTCCATCTGCTCTGTAGAATGTATTAGCATAGAGTGGTTATAACATTTCTTAACTATTCTTTGACATTGTAGAATAAGTACTGATGTTTTTACTTTTACTCTAGTTATTCGTAAGCTGTTCTGTGTTTTTCTTTCTGTATGTTAATTAATTTTATATATCTTTTTAAAAAATCTAGTTTTTTAAATAATTTTTAAAAAAATTTGTGCTTTCTATAGCATTGTTTTTTGCTATGCATTACTTCTATTGTGCTACTTCAGAAATTGCTGTAGGTTCTTTTGACTTTGAAGTTAAGGTGAAAGTATAGGTTATTGCTTTGAAGCATTTGTCTTTTCTAATATAGACATTTTAAAGCTGTGATTACTATATCTACTACTTAGAGATTTTGATATGCTTGTTTTTTCCTTTTCATTTAATTTAAAATATCCCACATTTCCACTGAAATTTTCTGTTTGACTCATGGATCATGATCACTGAAATTTTCTGTTTGACTCATGGATCATTTAAAAACTTTTACTTGATTGGCAAGTGTCTGAAGATTTGCTAACTATTTTTATGTTATTGATTATTAATTTACTTTTTCAGAAAGTATTTTCTAAGTTTTCAAACTTAAAATGTATGGAGATTTGTTTTATTGTCAGGCATAAGGTCTCTATTGAAGAACATTCAATGGGTTCTTGAAAAGCATGTGGATTTTGTGGAATTTGATTGGGATGTTCTATACATGAAAATTACATCTAGTGCGTTGATAATGTTATTTAGTTCTTTTATATACTTCTTAATTTTTTTTGTCAATTAATTGCATTAATTGTTGAAACAAGGATGTTAACATATCTGGGTATCTTTGATGATTTATCTATTTATTACTTTAGTTCTGAGAGTTCAGCAAATGAATTTTGATTACCTTTTTTCTGGTGAAGAGCTATTTAGAAATGGCTTGTCTTCCTGGTGCATTGCTTCCTGTATCACTATGTAATTTTTATCTTTTTCTCCCTTAATACTTTTTGCATTAAGTCTACTTTGGCTTTCACTAATGTAGCCATGCCAGGTTATTTTTTATGCTTACTATATTTGCATGATATGTTTTTTGCACGCTGTTACTTGAAATTCATCTGTTATTTAAGGATAAAATGCATCTCTTGTAGACAGAAAGAGTTAGATCTTGCCCTTTTTTTTTCAGTGTGACAATCTTTGCTTTTATTTAAGGCATTTAGTACACTTACTTTATTAATGAAATCATTGATATGTCTGATTTTAACCCAACCAAATACTTTCAAATTGTCCCTTCTTCGTTGTTCTTCTGTTGCTTCCTTAATGAATTGCTTGGATTCATAAAAAATGTTTTAGTGACCATTTTATTTCCTCTATTGATTTCTTAGCCAGGCTTAGCAATAATGCAGTTTTAACTCTTTAGACTCTATTGCACCTTCTGATGCTTTAGACTTTATCTTGATACTTCCCACATCACAAATGTAATAACCTTATAAGAGTATAATTTACCGATTCAAGACTCCCTTCTCCTCTATGCAATAGTTGCTTATCATTAAAAACCCTAACTGACATTGTTCTGCTTTTTGCTTTAAGTGAACAATTTTCTTTTAACTAAATTATAAGAAGAGAAAACAATATAGTAAACCTAAAGGTTTACCCGTTTTTGTTAATTATGAGAAAAGAAAACAATATAATATTTTAGGTTTATCCACTTTTGTTACAATGATCAGATTTAATAAAAAACAAACAAACAAACAAACAAACAAAAACAGGCCAGCGCAGTGGCTCATGCCTGTAATCCTAGCACTTTGGGAGGCCGAGGCGGGCAGATCACCAGTATGGCCAACACGGCAAAACACTGTCTCAACTAAAAAGTTGTTTTTTTGAAATGATAAAGAACATTGATAAAGCACTAGATAGACAAATCAAAAAAAAAGAGAGAGAGAGAAAAATCCAAATAAACAAAATCAAAAATGAAAAAGAAAATATTACGACTGATACCACAGAAACACAGAAGGTCATCAAGGCTACTATGAACAATTATAAACCAAAAAACTGGAAAATATAGAGAAAGCGGATGAATTCCTGGACACATACATTCTACACAGATTGAATCAGGAAAAAATAAACTTGAATAGATGAATACCAAGTAATTAGGTTGACCCAATAACACAATGTCTTACGACAAAGAAAAGTCCAGGACTGGGCGGCTTCCCTGCTGAATGCTATCAAATTTGCAAAGAACTAACACCAATTCTTCTCAAACTATTCCAAAAAATTGAAGAGGAGGAATTTCTCCATAACTTGTTCTATGAGGCCAGTAATACCCTGATACCAAAATCAGACAAAGACACAACAACAACAAAAAAAGAAACTACAGACCAATATTCTTAATGAACATAGATGCAAAAATCCTCAGTGGAATATTAGCAAAACAAACTTAATAGCACATCAAAAAGATAATACACCATGATCATATGCAATTCCAGGGATGGATCAACAAATGCAAATTAATAAATGTGATATATCACATTAACAGAATGATAAACAAAACCCATACGATCATTTTGATAGACACAGAAAAGCAAATGATAAAATTCAGTGTTTTCGTATAACAGAAATTCTCAATAAACTATGCATAGAAGGAATATACCTCAACATAATAAAGGCTAATATACTGAATGGGAAAGATGAAAGCGTTTCCTCTAAGTATTGGCACAAGACAAGGATGCTTCCTTTCACCACTACTATTCAATGTAATACTGGAAGTCCTAGTCAGAACAATCAGGCAAGAGAAAAAAATAAAACACATTCAAATTACAAAAGAGAAAGTCAAATTATCCCTCTTTCCTAATGATATAATCCTACATGTAGAAAAACCTAAAGACACTACCAAGGCATTCTTAGATTTGATAAATAAATTCAGTAAAGTTACAGGAGACAAAATCAACATACAAAAATCAGTAGTGTTTCTATAATCCTATAATGAATTAGCTGAGAAAGAAATCCGGAAGGAAACCCCATTTGCAATAGCTATAAACAAATACTTAGGTATAAATTTAACCAAAGTGGTGAAAGAGTTCTACAAGGAAATGGACAAAAGACTGATGGAAGAAATTGTAAAGAACATGAAAAATGGAAATACTTCTCATGCTCATTAATATCTTTAAAATGGCCATACTACCCAAAGCACTCTATAGATTCAATGCAATCCTTATCAAAATACCAATGCAGTTTTTCAAAGAAATAGAAAAAATAAATCCAAAAATATATGTGAAACCAAAAAAGCCCTAATAGGCAAAGCAATCTTAAGCAAAAAGAACAAAACTGGAGGCATCACACTCCCTGTCTTTGAAAGATATTACAAGGCTATAGTAACCAAACAGTATAGTAGTGCTATAAAAACAGAAACCTACACGAATGAAAAAGAATAGATAACCCAGAAATAAGTTGATGTGTTTATAGCCAATAGACTTTTGACAAAAGTGTCAAGAACCTACACTAGGGAAAGGATACACTCTTCAATAAATGGTGCCGGGAAAGTTGGATAACTATATACAGAAGAATGAAACTGGACCCCTATTGCTCATTATATACAGAAATCAAGTGAAGATGGAATAAAGACTTAAATGTAAGAACTAAAACTATAAAACAAGAAGAAGACACAAGGAAACACTTTAGGACATTAGTTTAGGTAGAGATTTAATGGCTAATGCCTCACAAGCATAAGAAACAAAAGCAAAAATAGGTAAATAGAAGTATATTAAACTAAAATATTCTACACAACAATGAAAAAAATTACAGAATGAAGAATCAACCTATTGAATGGGACAAAATATTTGCAAACTGTTCACCTCGTAAAAGACTAATATCCAGAATATACAAGAAACTCAACTGTAAAAAAAAAAAAACAAAACCCTAAATAATCCCATTAAAAAGTGGGCAAGGGGCATGAATAAATGTTTTGCAAAAGAAAACATACAAATTACTGGCCGGGCGCGGTGGCTCAAGCCTGTAATCCCAGCACTTTGGGAGGCCGAGACGGGTGGATCATGAGGTCAGGAGATCGAAACCATCCTGGCTAACACGGTGAAACCCCGTCTCTACTAAA
>NW_012103354.1:2668692-2703876 GCF_000951045.1 Mandrillus leucophaeus
CCGTCTCAAAAAAAAAAAAAAAAAAAAGAAAACATACAAATTACTAACAAGCATATGAAAAAATGTTCAACATTACTAATCATCAGAGAAATTCAAATTAAAACCACAGTGAAATAACGTTTTACACCAGTCACGATGGTAATTATTAAAAAGACAAGAAATATCAGATGTTGGCAAGCCTGTGGAGAAAAGGTGAGTCTTATACACTTTTGGTAGGGATGTAAATTAATAAAATCTTTATTGAAAACAGTAAGGAGATTTCTCAAAGAGCTACAAATAGAATTATCATTTGATCCAGCAATGCTATGCTGGGTATCTACCAAAGGAAAAAATAAATCATGTTAGCAAAATGCTACCTGCACTCATGTTTATCACAAAACTACTTACAAAAACAAAGATAGAATCAACCAACTGACCATCCATAGAAAAATGGATTAAAAAACTGTGAGATGCATACAAAATGAAGTACTATTCAGGCATAAAAAATGAAATCAAGTCATTTGTAGCAACATAAAGAGAAGTGGAGACAATGATCCTAAGTATAACAACTTTGGCACAGAAGGACAAATGCCACCTGTTCTCATAAGTGAGAGCTAATATTTTCTACACACAGATGTAAAGTTTGGAATGACAGACAATGAAAACTCAGAAGAGTGGGTAGGAGGGGGACAGATAATGAGAAATCACTTAATGGGTACAACGTACATTATTCTGGTGATGGATCACCTAAAAGCCCTGACTTCATCACTATGAAATCTATGCATGTAAAAAAAATTACACTTGTACTCCATAAATAAACATTTATGTATATTATTCTAATTTTAAACAAATGAATAAAATACATGAACAGTCTTTTCTCAAAAGAAGACATACAAATGACAAAAATGTTCAACATCACTAATCATCACGGAAATGCAAATCAAAACCACAATGAGATATTATCTTACCCTAGGTAGAATGGCTATAATTAAAAAGGCAAAAAGAAACAGGTGCTGGTGAAGGTAGGATAAATAAGAATTCTTATACATTGTTGGTGGTAATGTAAATTAGTTCAATCACTGTGAAAAGGATTTTGATTTCTGAAAAAAATAAATCTAAAAATAGATACACCGTAGATCCAGCAAGCCCACTATTGGGTATTCATCTAAAGGAAAACAAATTGATGTATCAAAGAAACATCCACACTCCCATGTGTATTGTGGCACTATTCACAATAGGAAATATATGGAAACAACCTAAATGTCCATCAATGGACAAATGAATAAAGAAAATGTGACACACACACACAGACACACACACACATTACCATACAGGAATACACACACACAAGAATACTATTCAGCCATAAAAAAGAAGGAAATCATGTCATTTGCCACAACATGAATGAATCTAGAGTTAAGTGAAGTAAACCAGGCACATAACGTCAAATATTCCATGTTTTCACTCATATGTGGGAGCTAACCAAGTTGATCTCATGAAGGTAGAGTGCAGAATGGTTAATATCAGATCCTGGGAAGGGTATTTATTTGTACAGAATGACTAAAGAGAGGTTGGTTGATGGGAACAAACATACAGTTAGATAGAAGGAATATGTTATAATGCTTGATAGCAGAGTTGGGTGACAGAGTTAACAACAATTTATTGTATATTCAAAATAGGTAGAAGAGAGGACTTGAAATGTTCTCACAAACTGATAAATACTAGAGGTGATGGACACCTCAAATACCCTGACTGGATCACTATACAGATTATCCATGTACCAAAATATCACATGTTCACCAAAAATATGTGCAAATATTACATACTAATAAGAAATAAGAAATCCAATGATAAAACATAAAGAAAGAATGAAAATAAAATAATAGTGGTATATTCATTATAATCTTTGTTTAAATTGCTGTAAATATGAATCATGTACAATTAATGTAAATCATGTAAAAATCTCAAGTTCTGAGACTCATTCAGATCAATTGGGTCTTTGAGAGTTACTTAATATAGTAAAGATCTGAAACTGCTATTTGTAATTTTATAACAAGATGTTAGAGTGCTAAGGAGTTTAAATAAAAATAAAAATGAAACAGTAAAAAAATTGTATATTGTCACGAAATGGCTATTTCTAAACTAAAGAAAGATACATTGCAATGTGTATTGTTTATATTTATGGTAGGAAAAATATTGCAGCTCATTCTGAATGGAAGAAAATTCTCAAATATATCATATTTTTTATTATTGATAAAGGATTCATGTCCTGTCTCCAAAATAATGAGACTTCCGCTTAAAGTTTTAACATAATCTAATATAGGATAACTGAGAATAAAATTATAATGAAGGCACTCTTAAAGTAGCTGAGGTTATATCATCTTTCCTCTGATATAAATGTATTGTTTGTTCATGTTTTCCCTTTGACAGAAATAAAAATAATGTAAGTTTATTGTTTTCATTTCCTGACTAAGAAAAATGTTAGAATATAGTTGTACTTTTTGTACTCTACAAGTAAATGAAAATTAAGATTTCTTTTGTACTTAAAAGTATTATAAGAAGTTACACACTGGTCTGATAAGCAAAATTATGCCTTTAAATTTAATGATCAATTCAAAATCTATAAAATCTAGACTGAAAATTTTATAAATTATCAGATTTATGATATAATTTTAGGATAATCAAAAATTCAAATACATATTTTTTGTATTCAACTTTAATCCAAAACACTAAGTTATTTAATATTATTATAATGGATTTGGCATTTTGTATACAAGATTACCTATAAATTTAAACTCTAATAACACAAAGTAAAGCTAATTCAGGAAAATTTCGTAATATGTATATATTTTCTCCTGTCCCCACTGGCAGAAGTCTTTTGCAGATTATGGTTTATTCGTATTTATCTTCTTGTTAAAATGATGGAAACCTACATAACATTTTCTGACATATTTACAAATAATCTACCACCATCCCTTTGTCTTAGAAATAGTCATTAATACACATTTCCTCTCTTTGTTGTTTGTTGTGATCAACACATTTCAGAATGTTGATGAGTGATTATCTTCATGGCACAAATATTTTTCCAGGGTTTACTAGGCATGGTAAATAACCTGATTACATATCTTAATTAGTCCAAGGAAGGTGTTTTAAATACGAAGGTGACAGTGGAGGTGGTGATAAGCCATGATTTAGCGTGTCCTATTGAGGTAAAATTGGTTTGCAGCAGCTTAGCTGCAAGATTCTCTCTCAAAGTTTTGAAATTGTCACATACCCATGTCCTTTGCATTGTTCCTTGGTCCTAGACTTCCTCTTTACCATAAACCAATTGTTTTACAAAGTGTGTGCCATATGACTGGCTGAGCTCAAATGTATACATCTGAATACATACATTTTGATAAATGGAAAACAGCGCTTTCTGATTATGGTGGACTAAAGTAATCTTTGCGTATGAACAAGTCTCCAGCTACTGAGTCTTTTTCCATTTCTCACTTATTCCTTTCGTGGTCCTCTGAGTAAATACATGGTTTTCCACTCATAGTACAATTTTGAATTATTAAGATTTATACTTATAAAAATCTAGTGCCTTTCATTTGTTCTGATGAACTTTTTGCAATGTTGTGATGAATGCATTTTACATAAATTGTAAGTTATTGGACACATATATATAGACAATGACCTAATGTAGAAAAAACTACATGTAAATATATGTATTTGTTTAATATCCACTATAAGTCCAGGTGATAAAGATGCTATGCAAAGTGGTAGGAACCTAAATAATACATCTGGTGATCACAGCAATTTACATTATTTAAGCTTATTTTGTGCTGGACTCAGTGTTAAGAACATAGAAAATATTACTGACTTATTTTCACAATAACCTTTTTCAAAATTTTAAGTAATTTATTTTTGTAGAAATATTTCAGAAAACTGTACTTAAATTCATTTTAAGTTAGCTTATGGAGACACACTGAAGATCGCACACTCACATTTGCATATTAAAAAGAAACAAACGCTGAGAGGGGAACCAAGCTATACCTCACTCAAGGAGGTCACAGTACAATCAAATGCTTCATCATTACAGTATCTCAAGTTAATTGGGATGAAGAATAAAAATGGCTTGTATTTTCACATATATTATTATCACTGGGTACCTGTCCCTACAGATGTTTGATCCCCTTTAGATTACGTTGTGAACCAGTTCCCCATCTCCTCCCCATACACATGTCCTTCAGTAAGACGTGAAACAATGAATTTATCAATAATCAAGGTACAGAGACTCTTGAGAGTCTGCTGACTTATTACCAGTTGTTTTACCATAGCTATTAAGGCAGTACTGAAGTCCAGTAATTATTAATCGCAATAATGTTTTAAGGTATCTACAATTTTTAACCATCTTTGTACAAATGAGGAAACCAAGGTAGAGAGTGGCTAAATACATTTTCCAAGGTGCTACATTTCGGAACCTGCATTGATTTTTGGTCTGTGTGATTCCATGGCGTATTGTTACAACCCACCTGCAATGCCCCTCCTATCAAGTATTTTCCTACCCAGTAAAATGGATGAGACATGAAAAAAGGGGGAAAAAATCTATCTTGCACAATTCACCTGGCCTGCCTACACTTGTGCATCTTGGCTATCTGCAAAACCAAATTGAAGATGTTTCTGTATCACATCGCCAACTTCAGCAAAGGAAATCTGGCCTCCCAGGCTCCTGCTCTGTCTACTGTCTCTTTCTATGTTTTCCTGCTTCATCAATCCCTATTTGATGCTATATCTTCTTGTTACTCACCTCCATGCTTCACCCTCAAATGACTGACCAGATAATTTGGACACCCTGATCCATAGTCTCATACTCTCCAGTGAAAGAACCTTGCAGCATTTCTTAAATGGCTGCCTTTACTGAGCAGACAGGTCCCGCATTTTGTCCTCCACACAATGTTAATAATATGTCAGACTGATGGTTGGATTCAGAGAATATAAAAATAGCACTAGTTTCCATTCCATTAATTTTAGATTTTTTTTTTAAGTACTCAAAATCCTTATTCTGAAACATTTAAAGTATAACTACCCCCACTGAACAAATCCAACTTGGCTTGGTAGGTGAACAAATGAAAGGTTTGTTACATGTCTTACAATAATAAGAAAATCTGTCACTGCTATAATCACTGTTAGAATCTATTGAGCAAATGACCTGTTTAAATAAAGCTTCGGGTTCCCCAAAGTGAAGTGTTCCCACAGGAGAGCAGACTTCAAATTCCCTTAAGTGACATCTCTGTAAATCTGCCAAAGTGTGAGGGCAACAAGTGATTTAATTACTGTATAGATTCTCCTTCCCTAAGGTCTCTTTGTGGAATTGTATTCAACAATTGTCTGTAAATTTATTCCTGAAATGTGTCATCACTACACATCTTTTTATTATTTTCCCCATAAGCCAAGAGATGGATTCTTTTCCAAATGTATTTATTTGGGTAAGATTTTGGCAGCTTTTTAAAAATTATTATTAACTTTGATGCTACTTCTTCTTGAAATAAAGCAAAAGTTGTCAATCATTTTTAGAGCTAAACTTACCTGCTTGTGAGAAAGTGTGGTTAGTCTTCCTAATTAAATACGAATCTGTTTTCTACAGTACTTTTTGGTACTCAGACGACTCTATTTATTCTTCCACACCTGCTCCTTCTCTCTCTGTTTCTTCATTCAACATATATATTGATTGTATTCTTGTTCAACATATTTATCGGGTATATACTCTGTTGCAAAAACTGGAGAGGGTATGAAGTATGCTAATAAGTTTGTGTAAAAGGAAGATTCTTAGTAATTTACAGATATTAACATTTAACTTATTTTAAAACTATATGAAGTCTGTACCGTTATTATTTCCATTTTAAATATCAGAAGATTGGAACAATGAGAGATTAACCAAATTGTCTAAATTCACATGGCTGACAAAAGAGTGTGAAGATTTGAACCCGCAATATTTGCCTGCAGAGATTGTACTTGCAAATGTTACACTATTAAGCAAGTGTATACTAATACCGAAGGAGAAATAAATAAAACCAATGTGAGTTACTTTGAGAGTTACTCTCATGACTAAGATTACCATTTAAAATAGAGGACAGTAAGTTAAATTTCAATTTCAGATAAGCAGTAAATTATTTTAAGGTAAATGTGTCCCAAATATTCCAAGGGACATATTTATACTAATAAGATTTCTATTTCTTGCCTTAAATTCAAATTTAACTGCATGGTCTGGGTGGATATTTTTTCCTTTTGTCTTATTCTAAGAACTCTACTCACAGCAGTTGTTAGAGTTAATTAACATTTGTAATTACATATATTTTATATTATTTATTATGTAGTAAATATAAAATACACTTACAGTATAACAAATATCATTAAAAGATACATATGTAATATACACTACTTATATACTTATATAATATATTCTACTGTTGTATTTTTGCATATTGCTACCTTTACATACTTACAAAATGCACCATTTACATACTTATATAATGTATTCTATGGTTGCATTATTTACATATTATTACTTTTTCCACACTTATACAATGTACTATTTACATACTTATATAATTATTCTACTGTTGTATTATTTACAAATTACATTTACTTACTTATATAATGTACTATTTACATACTTATGTAATGTATTATTATACAATTTTACTACTTACATACTATTACATTTACATAATTATATAATGTACTATTTACATATTTATATAATGCATTATACTATTGTGCTAGTCACATACTATTGCATTTACATACTTATGTAATATACTATTTACATATTTATGTAATGCATTATTATACTATTGTGCTATTTACATACTTATATAATGTACCATATATATATTTACATAATGTTACAATACTACTGCACTATCTACATACTATTACATATATACTTATGTACTATTTACATACTTACATAATGTATTATACTATGATACTATTTACATACTATTACATTTACATACCTATAAAATGTACTATTTACATACTTATATAATGTGTATATTATATATAATTTCATATAATTTATATTAACATGCATTCCATATGCAAAGAGTGCTGCTCAAAGCACCCATAGCCAAGTACCTAGTAAGTTGTAGGGTAAATTTCTTACTTCTGGCTTTAACATACTATGTCATGTGATCTCTTATTTAATTGAAACTTCAATGTCTTTGTGGCAGAAAAGAAAGAAAAAAATGAATGCAAAACAAAAGCTACAATAATGTTTTTGTAAAACATAATATTAAAAATTATTCTATGATAATATATTCAGCTTAAGGGAGACATAATTTAGTGATTCAAACTATAGACAATGTAGCATCATTTTATAGACAAAACGTAATGACATTACGCTGTAGGTTAGCTGTGGAAGTCATCATTTCCATTTACCAAAACATCTCCAAAATGCTCTATTAACAGACTTTAGCAACTTCAATCTCCAGGAAGTTGAAGATCTCTCCTCATAAGTGAACAAGAGAGAATAATTTATGATTACTGAAGCTTATTCTTCAAAATGTCAATGAAAACAGCATACATTCTGTGGAGGCTGAGACGCTTAGCAACAGGAAGTAAATAACCACACAGTTAGAAGTCCCTCCCTCCTTCCCAAGAAGGGAAGCTCTTAAAACCAAGCTCCGTGAGAGGAACCATGTCTTATGCTGTAGCCTGTTTCACAAGCTCTATGTGGTCTCACCACTGACAATCTGCTAAATTATTCAAACATCTCCATTTTTCAGGAAAACCCTGGCAGTGTCTTTCTTTAAACATACATGAGAATGAATCCATCTTCAGGGACACACTCCTGAGCAAAGCCATGTATTCTTCAATATGTGCCATTTGAGAAAAAAAAACCTGGCACATAGTAGGGTCTTTAAGTCACCCCTGTAAGGGCAAGGGCCTAGGTTTGCTTAGTTTGGCTATTACTTTTATTATGAACACTGCCACTACAATTTACAAATGAGTGAAGGGATGAACAAGTAAGATAATCATTCAAGTCAATAAACAAGTTAATCATTACCTACACATACATACGTATATAATGGTCAAATATACATATGTACAATAATATGTAGACATCATTTACACACACACACACATCATGCAGGTACTATTGAAATAGCCTCTGTACCATAATTATTTTAACCTCACAGCGTGTGATAAGAGTAAACACTTAGATTCCTAGTCTGTATCCCTATTTCTCAGAAATTTCCCTGCAAATTCAACTTAGGAAATAACTTAGAAAAATAGATTGAGGAGTGGGGAGAATTTTTTCTACCTCGCGAAACTAGCACTAACCTGTTCACCGACTACAGACATGCTTCTAACCATGCCCAAATAAACAAAAGTAATTACACCGACCAAGATGAGTTCTTGCCTATTTCTTGATGGAGAGACAGAGGCACAATCAAACCAAAACAAAGAATAAACATCCAAAGTTTTCCCATACTTTCAACTACTGAAATCATTATTTAGGTGTATTGGTTCATTTTGCATTGCTATAAGGGAATACCTGAGGCTGGGTAATTTATAAAGAAAAGAGGTTTATTTGGCTCACTGTTCTGCAGGCTATACAAGCATGGCGCCAGTATCTGCCTGGCTTCTAGTGAGGCCTCATGAAGCTTTTCCTTATGGCAGAAGGCAAAGGGGGAGCTGGTGTGTCACATAGCTGGAGAGGGAGCCAGAGAGAGAGAGAGTGGGCAGGTCCCAGAGTCTTTTTCACAACCAGATCTCGAAGTAACTCATTACCACTGGGAAGGCACCCAGCCATTCATGAAGGAACCTTTCCCATGACCAAAAAACCTCCCACCAGGCTCCACCTCCCGCACTGGGGATCACATGAAGTATGGAGCAGGCAAACATTCAAAAACTCTGTCACTAGGCTTAGGAGTTTGCTTTTGCTCTGCGCTGACAGATAGTGATGATGGAATTGCACTCAAGCACATGGTTAGATTCTGAATATACCAAAGGAACAACTTTCCT
This sequence comes from Mandrillus leucophaeus, assembly GCF_000951045.1. Classification (NCBI taxonomy): domain Eukaryota; kingdom Metazoa; phylum Chordata; class Mammalia; order Primates; family Cercopithecidae; genus Mandrillus; species Mandrillus leucophaeus. The sequence continues at coordinate 2,677,690 of NW_012103354.1, forward strand.
GATAAAAAGACCTGAGAGGAATTCATCCCATCTTAGGTCATCAAGAAAGGGGCACTGGATGCATGGCTCAACCTCATGACAAAGTGTTAAAAATCAGCTGTGCATTAGGTAAGTTACTGAATTTCATTGGGCCTAGTCACTACTCTATAGAAAGGTAGAAATAATAAGCAATTATTCATTTTACTTCCAGCTGTTAACTTTACCTTTAGTTGCTGTGAGATTTTCTGCATTAGAAAAAAAGTGGGCTGCTTCTAACACCAAGATTATATCTCAGTTGTTGCCAACTTTGAAATCTCAATTGTTACCAACTTGAATCTTGCTTAAGCAAACATACATAAACTATACTTACCTCTGGATGGACAAAAAGGGCAACTCCCGAGACTTCACTCATGAAGTCTCTGCTATGCTGAATAAATGAGGCTCAGAACAAGCCTCATTTGGGGCGTGACTGCATAGTACATGTTTGTTGGCAAATTTTAAATAATTGCCTTGACATTTTTCCGTAATGATGTTATAGTTTAACAAAATGATACAACGATAGTAAGTAATCATTAAACCTCAAAAAGCCATTTATGACAACGTCTAAGGCAAATATCTTCCCAAAATTTTAAAGTTTAGTAAATATTTGAGATTTTTAAGCTAAGAGAATTACATAGTAATGCTTCTCTAAACCAAAAGTTTACATTAAAGCAAGGCGATGATGCTATTTAATCAGGTGGTGGTGTTTAACTCTCTCTTCTTTCTCTCCTACTTAGTTGATAATATGATTATAAGATTGATAAAGTTGTGCATTTTCTAAAACTGACCTGCTTTTAAAGATTGAAATACATAGATGCTGTCTTTCTAGTTCAAGGTAGAAAAACGCCACAGATCCCAGTAATGGTACAGTATCCCTAGATTTTCCATGATTATCTGTATATGCTTTTCAATAATGATTGAGCAAACTGTTAGCTAAATTTCAGTTAATTTTTCTTTTGTCATGCTAACAATATATTCACAAACAGAAAATCAAAATAAATGCTCTTATGAGATCACTTGCCCTGTTATTTGAACTAGAAAATATGGTAATTGAGAAAAATGTACAATATCCAGGCATTTGAAAGGAATGACATTTATTTTAGAAGCAAAACCACAACAGATAAAAATTTTACTTCTGGTGTTACTAATACCAACGCTAGGAAGGGGAGCTCAGACATAGAATGGCTCCATTCAGACTAATTTGAACTAACAACATTTTAGACATTTTGAACTCTATATCACTACTTAAAATTACATCACGTCTAGATGTGTTTACTTATTTGTTGTCTTCTTCTTCCGCAGGGTCTATACCCCATAAGAGAAATTCACAGATTGGCCACATCTATTTTTGTGTCTCCAAATCATCAAACAGAAACTAGTACATAATAGCCACTTAACTGTTGCTTGAATGAATGAATGAATGAATGAATGAATGAATGAATGAATGACATTAGAGAATTTTGAGTACTGAGCCATAGAAAATTGGTTCATTTGACTTTAGGCAAAAATAAATAAATAAAAAGAAAGAAAGGCAGATTATAGCTAATACTCCTTAGACCAGCACTGTCTAATAGAACATTCTGTAATGTTAGGGATGGTTTACATTTGTGCTGTCCCATATGGTAACCACTAGCCAAATATGGCTATCAAACACTTAAAATAAGCAGCAAAAGTTTTAATTTAATTCAATTTAATTAATTAAAATTTAACTTAAAATTGCTGCATGTGAATAATGACTACGGTATTGGAAACACAATATTATATTGTATTGGGTGAGTTGGCCAACTCATGCTATCTTAGTTCCATACCCATTCCAAAAAAATGTGTAAAAAGGAAAATGGTCCTGTTTCATAGCTCTCCATTTCCCCACAACTCAGATAACTAATTACTCTGTTAATTACCAGGTCCTCAGTACTTGCCTTACAATCTTCCCTACTAATTCGACTCAGATGAGTCTTAATTATGTAGCCCAGGAATGCTCCCTGGCATCTGTCCTTGCCCAACATCACCCAATTCTCCCTCTGTGCTTTATTTGCCCTATCTCACATTTGTTTTTCTTTCTAGACCCAAGATCCTTGAATAGAGTGGTTAGGCATGGTTTGTCACTGTTTCACCAGAGTCTACTGTGTACAGTGTAGTGGTTGAACAGTAAGTGTTCAACGAATAACTGGAAGAAGAGGGTGAAGCAGCAGATCACCTCGTCTATGAGTCCCATCTGGATCTTTTTTCTTTTGTCTGATATCTGAGACTTTTCCTTGTCTCTGAGACTCTGAACTACTCAACATCTCCTGTTCTGTTAAGGCTACCAAGTTCTTGACATATAACCCTGCTCTTTCTAGAATTCAAAGCCCAATATCTGGTCAAATTCCCAGTGGGGACTATTCCTGTGAGTGCTGTTCATTCATTTAAAATTTTATCCAAACTCACTACATCAGGCTTCATTTATGGTACTGGGAAGATATAATCAATATGATAGACAAGGCACTAGCACTCACAAAACTGACTTTCTAATTGGAAACAAAGAATGTCAAATAATGACATACATGAACAATAAGTTTCTGATAAAGGTAAGCACTGAGAAAGAATAAAACTGGATGAGGTAAGGGAAAGGGGGAAAGGCACATTGAAGAGGGTGTAGAGAGCTCTAAGATAGTTGGAATCATGGGAGAAAAAGAGAAGACTCTCCTTAGTTATATATCTAAGCCCAGGTGGTCATTGGGAGTAAACACCTCTGCCCTTGTATTAATTTTACAGTTAAATTGTAAAATTAATTGTAATCTGTATCTCTCATAAAAATATCCTTTTTATATCTGCATATTTTTCTGTACGTCTCATACAAATTTACCTGACCCTCTTTCTTCTGATGGCATTTGTGTCCCTGCATTGTTTTCCATATCATTTATGCATTTATATCAGAATTCTTTCATGATTTTTATTATAATACAGTATTCTAAACTTTTCATAGCCTTGAAGCCATTGTTCCTTGATTAAGCCCTTGTTCCAGGCCAAAACTGCTTATAAGTTTGACTTGCCAATGGGCAAGTTGGGAATTGTGTGTCCTGCAAGCACACATGCCCATATACTGTCCTCAAACCAGGGGGAAATACTGAATTGGGAGCCCTCCTCCCCTTGACTTTGCTGGCACTGGTCCACAAATCTTATTGCAAGCAGATTTATTTCTCTCGTTCTTTTCCAGTCCACCCTATTATTTCAACCTTTTTTTTTTTTTTTTTTTGCCCTCAACAGCTGCAGTTAGTCTTATGACTATGTTTCTTTCATTAAAAGCCTATACTTAACAAAACCTGGGGTCCTTTGTAATTAGCATGTTGCACACAATTCGGAGGAACACTGTGGTCAGGGCATGCATCTTTTATAAAGAAATATTTTTTATTGTAAACTGCTAATTTTGCTAATTTCTTTTCAGAGTTTTAAAAATGTAATTTTTATAGCCCAGTGGGTCATAAAAGAAGTTCTGAAGAAAATGAGTGACTAGTAAAAGGAGAGAGGGTACACACCATTCTGCCAATGTCTCCATTCATTAATTTTAAAAGAGTTCTAGGATTGGTTTTGGCTTCATGTGTCTTGTTTCCTCATGAAAGAAGTCTTTATTTGGCTTGACAGAATGGGAATTTTATTTCTTTTCTTCTTAAAACTATTTTGATAATGATCAGTAGCCTCTTCCAAGTGGATTGTACACATCTCTTTCTCTGATAGTTAAGGTGCTAGAGGATTGTGCAATACTGGAATATCCAGAAAAGTCCTCTTGGAACATCCAGGGACAAGCTTAAGATATTGTAAAGAGGCTCTGCCACTAATTATTTATTCAGTAGCCTAACAAACATCCCACAGAAGAAAGCAACAAAGTAGTTCAGACCACAGGCTCTCGGTATAGGCTTTCTGGGTTCAAATTCTAGGTCTGCTGTTTACACAACCCTTTAGTAAGATATTCAACCTCTCTGGGTCTAGTTTTTTATCTGTAAAATAGGAGTTATCAAAATAGAACATACTTCATAGATGTGTTATGAGTGAGGATTGGATGAGTAAAGTATAGGTAGACAAGTGCCTAGAACAGTGCCTGACACATTATAAGTTCCACACAAGTGACATTATTGAAGGGCCATTCAAACATATCATTAACACGTTTGAGTTAGTTCTGTATATGTGGTGTACACAAACTAAAGAACAAACTAACAAAAGGTCGGTAGAAATCTTACAGATAGTCAATTTACTCATGGCACATCACTGATAACACTTCATGTCCTCTTCCATAACCTAAGCATTGCCATTGGGAAACTGAAATTTTCTGAGTCCCACTTATGAAGCAAGAAAGCAGCATAGATTGGGCAAAGACGTTACATGCACACAAATATGTTCCTCCTCCCACTCAACTTATCCCCTGGTCCACTGCAGTCATTATTAAATGATCAGGCACTCACTCCTACAGAGCCAGGACAAAGCCACAGGCCCCTATCCAACATTCTGTCCCAGACAGCCAGGATGGTGAAACCTCTCTGTAGAAGCTGGTCTGCATTATTACTCTGGTCCCTTCCTGCTTCAAAATTCTGAGTCAAAGATTATAATTAGGACTTGAAAATGTAGTTTCAGTTGATCTTTCTGGAAATTAAAGCACAAGGATTTACTATGATTGCAGGAAAACTTGATCAACACTCAACAGACACAAAACCATCAGGCCTGCCTTCAAGACCATCTTGGCATTGAAAGCTTTCCCCTATCATATGGTCGCTCCTCCAGATTGATTCATGAACAATGAACATTTAACTTCTTGCATAACTTTACTGATGGAAGCTTCCTACCTTCTGAGATAGCACAATATATATTTGGATAAGTCTTTCTATTAGAGAACTCTTTTATTAGAATCAATTGACCTCTATTGCTCCTTAATTGACCTTCCAGATTAATATGAATTATGGTTGGATTTATTCAGTTACACGTAGTTGTAGTCAGATCTTTGTTCTTTCTGATGTCTCATCATCAAATTAACCACACACTGGCCTTTAAATGTTATTCTAATAGTACAAGTATTTTTTTTTAAATTCTTCACTATTTCAGTTGTCCTATTTTGAATACCATTTAATGTGTTGATTATGTCCTCTAAAGCTCATAGTCCCTCTTGTCTATACTTGGTAAAGATCTTCTTTCCTGTTTTTGTCTCATCATAACATGGACTGATTTGGGGAAGAACTGCTGTGTTGTCCATCTGGTTTCTTTTTGTTTGTTTGTTTAAGACAAAGTCTCACTCTGTTGTCCAGGCTGGAGTGCAGCGGCATGATCTCGGCTCACTGCAGTCTCTAACTCCTCAGTTCAAGTGATTCTCCTGCCTCAGCCTCCCCAGTAGCTGGGATTACAGGCGCACACTATCACGCCTAGCTAATTCTTTGTATTTTTAGTAGAGACGGAGTTTTGCCATGTTGGCCAGGCTGGTCTCAAACTCCTGACCTCAAGTGATCCACCCTCCTTGGCCTCCCAAAATGCTGGAATTACAGACATGAGCCACTGCGCCCGGCCCTCTTGGTTTCTTAAAAGGACAATTCAAACAATTCAATGTTCCTAGTCTCCAGGAACATTTTCAAAATGTTTGTTGAGAATTGAAGAAAGCTATCTGTAGGAAACACGGGACTCATCTAGCCGAAGGGTCTACTGTGGTGAGTGCGGGCATTGAACAACATGGAAGTTCCTAGCCCTTCGCTAACACAAGTCTTTTCTAGGTTGAATTCTCACTTGTTGTGAACCATTGTGCTGGTTTGTGATGGGGCTCCAGAACTGTTTATACTTTGTTCCTTTCTTCTCTTGGGAACTACCCCTAGATATACAGTTGTTCATAAATGGAATTAATAATATCATGTACAGATAATTAATATGGATATTACTACCAGGTCTCTATTACTACTTTTACTACCGGTACGATTTATAATTAAGGAACTTTTGACCAATGCAAGCTTTGTATTAAGGACTTTATATTTATGTTTTTGTTTAGTACATCAATTTTTTTAGATAAGTATTATTCACAGTCATTTGGCAGGCGAAATGTTTTGGGAATTTTTTTTTTTCTGAGAAGGGGATATTGTTCAAAGTAAGGTTTTAAAATACTGGCAATTAACTCAAGGATGTATTGAAGTTGTATCTGGCTTCAAAGTCTGAGCTCCACAGAGCCTGTAGCCATTATAGTTAACTTCCTTCTATAATGCCAGATTACTCAAAAGTACAAAACAAACAAACAAAAAACAGACAAAAGATAAATGGCTTTAGGGCCTAAGTGATGGAGTTATTGGGAGGTTCATGGTGCTTAACTAGCCAGTGGGTCCAGTGCAATTTAAACATTACTGAAATTTTAAAAACACATATGACAAATGTGCCTGAGTCTTTTCAAGGGAGCTAAGCTGTTTCATTTACTCTTTGTTCCTTTTGATGATGATCTTATCCTCATCTTCTCATCTCATGGAAAGACATCATTTCCCCAATCTGTGTTGCCACATAAAGCTCTGTGCACATGTTGTTTAGAAATCTTCAAAGTTTATGGATAATCATAGTCCCATACATTCATATATGCCTTCTGTATAATTATACTGACTGCAAGAATTCAGACTTAATCCAGGAATAGAAGAAAATCCTAAGTGCAAAGATACATTTGCCAGGCATTCATATTGCAATTTTAATGAGTCTGGAAAAAAGTTTTACTGCTTAAAATATTTTCAACATGATTGAACCTAGGATTTTTCAAATGACATCAGTAAAGAAACAAGCAATTTTTTTGCACGTGTGTGTATGTGTTTATTTGTGTCTCATGTATCATTTGTGTGGTATTTGCAGTAGTTTCTAAAATATTGTCTTATCTTTCCAAATAAATTGCAAGCAGAGACATCTAATGTGGTAATCGTTTTCACAATAAGCAAATTCTGCCACTACAACAGGAAATTCAGTTTTCCAATGACAAAGACCTGCAGACTATTAAGAGTCAGAGACAACTTCCAAAGAAGCTACCCAGGGTTGGATAACTTGACTGGATGCCCCAGGCCAAAGGTGCATTTCCAGTGATCTTCAGTGGAGTGATGCTAATCATGATGAAGGAATCAGCATCGTTAACTTATGTTGATGATGATATCAGGATAGACTTGGTGCTACTGATGAGGGAAATGAAAGAGAAGGCTGGAAGGGGCACCACTACCACATCTGACCAGTATACAAGAATCTCCTCTGTATTACTGCCAAGTCCCCATATGAGTTTCTCATTCAGAGAAGAGCTAATATATTAAATGTATACACTGGTTTCCCATTAATTTCATCAATATGTCAAAGCCAATATTTCACGACGATTTCATTGCATGACCTAGTTTTGTTTTTTCAACACTGATTGTCACTTATTGGAGGTTCTGTATGATAAGACTAAGCTTAACATTCTGTTTGACTGACAAGTTTTATAGAAGAGGAGTTTGATCCCTGACACTCAAAGGAACAAGAGCATGGAAGGACTGTGGTTTGTAATCACCAAAACTCCCGCTCAAGACTCAGCTCTTTCACCACTCATTGGTCTGGAGAGCCACTCTGGAGCTTTGTTTATTCACTTGTGAGATCTGGAAATTATACCCATCTCACAGGATGGTTGTGATGATTAAGCGAAACCACCACTGTAATGTGTTCTGTTCTACGCCTGGCACATCATGGTTCTCTCTAAATGTCACCCTCCTCCTTTTCTCTAGAGGGTTTACTTTCCATGAATTTGGAAGGAAGAAAATAGATACAGAAAAATGGAAAACAAAATACTGAAACATCTTACTTCTAATTATTAAAGCTGTAAAATAATTTATATATAGATAGAAAACAAGAAAATCAAAACATGAAGATTATGTCAATGTATCAGAACAATGATTTTCAGAGAGCCTGAGTTCTTTGTAAAAGCTTTGAAATTATACCGGATATTTGAAAACTCAATAAGAAATCAGATTATTGCTTTAAAGTACAAGTTCATAATATGCTTCGTAAGAATTGAATAAGTGTGTGTGTGTAAGTGTGTGTGTGTGTCCATGCACGCATGATGTTCAGGTCAGAGACTCAAGATGGTGGTCAACTTCTAAGCCAAGTGTCAGGCCACATTTAAATGAAACTACTGTCCAATACTGTGTTGAACCAAACAGATTTCATGATGGTTGCTCTACTACAAACCTCTAGTTTATTCCTTTTTTCTTCTTTTTTTAAAATAAATTTGAACGACTGCTTCTTTGGTGTATGGTTGATGTCATGTTGACAAACAGAATGTGGGGAATATTGGCCTGGTATTCTGCTCTGATGTTATTTTGAGAACACAAATAGACACCACCCTCAACTTGGAGTCTAACAACTCTCCAGTAGCAATAAGCATTTTCCAAAGAGTGATTATGTATGTACATATGTGTATTCCTATATACGAGCCACACTAATAAAAACCCCAATACGCATATAAAATAATAATACACATATATCTATGTCATAGGTTCAGACATAGATCTCCATATATTATTATTACTTTTTATTAGTGCCACCTGACATGTAAAGAAGCTGCAAATCTCAGAACATCAGTGTATTGGCAAAGATCACACAACCAAACTACCTCATGGTATTTTCATACACTGTTCTGCTTTGATCTCTTTGAAAGAGGATAACCTGCTGGCTGCCATTCAGTTTCAGCTCAGTTTATTCTATGACAGTTGTCTGTAACAGGCATGGTTTAATAAAACAGATTTATTCACATGTAACTGTAATAGCTTAAAAATAATGCAATGTTTCCAATTTGGTTAGCACCAATGAAATTACAGCCTGTGAATAAAGTAAATATATTTACATTTTCTTATGTATCAATTGTCTATCTCACCTTTAAGAAGCAGACATAACCAAAGTCCCTGTACCTATAGGTAGAACTGTACTAAATTTCTAACCCACTTGGAATGATAGCTGGCTATATAGCATCATTTTCATGCAAATGTCAATCACAAGGTAATGTAACACCACTCCCTGTGTTGAGTTCCTACTGTGTGAGACATGTATTAGAAACTTACATCAATCACCTTTACCTCACAGTAGATAACCGTAAGGGAGGAAATGCAGTCTCTCTGTAAATTCCAGATGAAAATATTTAGGGGCCCATAGAGATTAACATTCTTACCAAAGGATGAGAAGTTAGTGGAGAAATAAGATTTAAATGCCAATATCTTGACTTCAAATCAAATGTATTCCATTTCCTTTACTGTATTCTACATGTTTTAGTAAGCCAAATAAGGCCCATATTCATTGTCATAGTCCTATAGTTTCAAATCTGTATTCTCTCTCTCTCTCTTTTTTTTTTTTTTGGTTGTTTTTTTACCTGGTCACCATCTGAGTTGCTTGAGAAGATTAGCATTTTCCCTATTTTACTGCCCTTTAGTAACAGACACAACTAATAATACACAAATAACCTTGCAATGCTAGGGGGAATTACTGTTGATAAGAAGCATATAATCTCCTCTAAAAACTGAATATTAATAAATGAAAATAAGCATGCCTCAATTTAGGTCAGATTTGTATATATCCTATTTATATGCTTCCTACAAAAGGAACATGACTACAGTCTATTTTTCATTCCTAAAGTAAATCTTAAATCTTGCAAATGTTCAAATGTTAAGATCTATTAAAAAACTTTTTATGTCTGATAAAATCTTATAGTTGAACGTAAGTCGCATTTGGTGTGATTTAATTATTATTCAGGTGATCAGGAAATTCCACGGAGATAAGAGGAATATATAAAATGAAAACTAGAGACAGCTTTTAATATTGATTCCAAGTTAAATCTTAGCAAAGGATACTTTTGCTTTTTTGATACTAGAAGCAACAGTTTAGTTGAATCTCTACCTGAATAGAAATTTAATAGTGCTTATTTCATGCTCATATGGTCAGATTTTTGGTCTAATTTGTTTGTAATGAGTTAGAGTAACTGATATGCTAATCAATGTTAGTTAATTAAAAGTGGAGTTTCCATTTAGTTACAAAACGCATTAGGGTGCTGAGCATATTGCATGCTAGATGACCTGATTCACATATTTGAACTTCTAAAATGAGAAGGAGTGGTAGAAAATCTTTTTGATGTGTTACCAGAAGTGCCACTCAGATCTTTCTGGAAACAGATTTAGCCTGAGGATGAGAAGACTTGAATTCTAATCCCTGCTCCACTGCCTTTTTACTCTGAAGCTTGAGCATCATCTCTTAAATCCTCAAAAACTCAAATTTCCAAGACCAAAAAATGGAGTAGGATTAGATAATGTCTATGCACACTTTCTTGTGATTCCATGTTCAAAATTCAAAAGTAAATGAGAGTGTTGACTGTCTGCTCAGCCATTTTCTAGCTCTGTAATTTTAGATAAAATTCTTAATCTTTTTGATCTTTGTAATTGCGATGAAGTGAGGAAAAGCATGGTACTCACACTGCATTCATGCTCAAAGAAAGGTTATTGTGGTGATGGAAAAAAAGATAGAGTGTATGGATTTTACAAATATTATAAAATTATATCAAACTCCTAAAAAAGTAGATTTTAAAAGAAGAAAAAAATCTGTAAGTATAGGCACTGAAACATACTCTAGTGAAGCTTAGCAAACCCTTATTTACAGGGTTCCATTAGTAGGTGTTAATTAAACATGTATTTCATGTTTGACTAAGTTTTGGGAAAAAATCAGTTGAAACTATCAGCAGAAAGTAGGGACTCTCAGAGCTTTCAGAATAATATTAGCATGTACAGTGAATCTTCAAGACTATTCCCCAGATATTTATTTTTGCTTCTTTATTTTTTAACCTTATTGCAGGTAGGGAATGAAGGTTTGGATGTTGTACAGAACTAGTGTTCTATGGAATAAGCTTTAGCAAGCAATGAAGTGAAGAAAATAACTGAAGATTTGTATCCTAGACCCCTGGGTGGAATCTCACTCCTACCACTTAACTATGTCACTTAAATTAACCTTGTGTGACTGGGGGTGGTGAAGATAATTCCTGTTTTGAAGATTATCCACCTTGCTTTGAAAGTGAGGAACAACACGTGTAAAGCTATCAGCCTGGGATAAAGACTCAATAAACTGATGTTGATGATAGGATTGATTCCAGGCACCCTAGCAAAGCATCGCCTTCCTCCTGTGGAACCACAAAACCGAGGAAACTGTGCATCTTCTCCCGTTCACTATTTGAAATCCATTTGTTGTAAAACATCAAAGAGTGAATCCCATATGTGGAACATTGTGGAAGTAATTTGTTGTTGATTGTTTCCTCCTTGAAACAGAATTACAAGAAAATAGGGTGGAAAGCTAAGGGGAGCTTGATGCTCCAGAAGAAGGAATCTGAAATAAGATTGAGGGGGTGGGCAGGATACACTTCCTGAGGTTAATGCTATTAGAAGTTAACTAATTCTTTCTGGAGGACGGATATCATTTGCAGTAAAGCATCTGCCAACTGTTATAAAATATCAGGATATCTGAACCTGTCATTGAAACAAACCAATAAGAACAGGCCATTTCCTGCAGGGGGCATGATTAAAACCAGAGCCATTTTCACAGATAATCCATTTATAAATCATGGTAATAAAATGGCCATCATGACAGCAGCTCAGTGACATTTTTTTTCACAAGCTCAGCCGTATCCAGGCAACCAACACATCTTAACTCAAATAAAAAGAAAGGCAGCCTGGGGTCCCAGGAGTCAAGGAGAAGATCCCACTGCCTGGTTCTCTTTTCCCATGAGGGAAGGTGATGGGCTGATAGCTATAGGAACTTTATATGACCCTAATGACTGCAGTTTGCTTTATGTACATGTCAGAATCAATAGATATCAGGAATTTAGATGTTTCTCAACTCTTTTATCATTCTAGGAACTGATAAGTGGGGAATTCTGAGGTCCATCTTTGATCCATATCTTATTGTGAGAGGTTCAACTGATCAGCAGGAACTGTAGAGAATAATAATAATACATGACAGAAATCTAGATATTCTGTATTCAGCTCTTTACATGTGTCATTGAAAATCAACACTGGCTCTCATATTGAGAAAAAATTTTAATATGCACCGTGATAGTAACATCATAAGTCATAATCTTAGAAAAGTATGTCTCTTGTAGCCCAGATGAGACAAGAGTTCTCTTTGCACTCCTTTGGGACTTTTCCATGCAATTTATACATGCAAACTTTTGATGATTGAAACTGCCTTGACTCAAAAGGGACTTAAATACTTAAAAATACATTTTATCAAAGACTATTCCCCTTTTCATGTAAAGCACTACAGCAAAGATAAATTTGTATAACGAACATTAATTAATTAATTAAATGACCTACTTTCATGGTAAAACCAAATATCATGGAATAAATTGTTAAACAGGAAGTTTAAAATATTGATGTCTATGGATGTGTACATATGCATGTATGTTAATTGATATTCACCTAAACCATCTATCAATGGGACTAATAATCCTTACCCAGCAAAATGAGATGATGGCAAAAGTACAAAGGGCAGACTACTATGTTCATGGAAACTTTTTGCTGGGATGTTAATGTCAGGAAAGCAGGAGCCTAGGAAAGCCAGAGTGCCACCATTTTAAAATCAACTCCATCTTAAAACTGGCAAGGCACAGCCTTTGCTAGTCATGACCTATAGTCCTAAGATGTTCCTACCTATGGAGTCAGCTTGGTCATGCCTGTAAGGACAAACTCCTACAAAAACAGAAAGCCTAGATGCCTCAATAACCATAACAACATGTGCTTTCAAGATAATTATAGTTATACTTCAAGGTACTTACACACTAACATGTCACAGATAGTTTTATTTAAAACAATAGAACAAATTTTGTCACGCTGTCAGCCCACCCACATGTAGTCACAGCTTAGTTTATTCTTTACATAGATAAGACTCCTGTATAAGAAAATCTTCAAGCAAAGATAGTGAATTCCTCCACGTGGTTTCTGAGGACACTCTACTCACTAATGGAGTAGTTTTCAAGAAACTATCTCTTCTCACTGTGAAGCACTCCTCTTCTTGCATTCTGAGTATGCCCTACTCTGTAATAGGGTAGCTTTCTATGAACCCTCTCTTCTCTCTGTGACTCACCTTGAATTCCTGTCTGCAAGAACACACTCTTAGGGGCTGCATTAAGACCCTTTTTCTGATAACATTAATATTAGCATTATTGTTATGGCAGATGTTGTCAGGGCTCTGCCTATGTTCCTATGATTCCTTTTACACTGTTTTCATGGTCAGTTCCATGTACACCTTTACTCTCAACAGCTGGCACATGTGCTTCTTAGCAGGCAGCCTTCCCTCAGGCTATCAGTAGCTAACTTGCTTTAATACATGGAGACCTTCAAATTTCTGGGGCAGCCCTCAAATAATAAGTGATGGATGTAGCCAGTTATCTTGCCATCTGTTTGGGATAATTCCAATATTTTCAGGGAGCTAGTTTACCTGCAAACCTGTGTATAATCCATACTGTCTCCAGAGATCATGTGTGGGGCTGCGCCAACATTTACCTCCCTGACACATTGTTTGATACCACACTCTTGTGGGGCCTTCTTTTCTTCCCCCATTCCCTCTTATCATTTTTTAAAAAAACGATTCTTGATTTATTTGTATTCACATGGATCCTTTTCCTGATACCTACTTCTAAGAAGCCCAACTTAATATACCTGGAAAAAAGGTGAATGTGGTTAGGACCTGAATGGGGATTGAACTTAAGAAAGGTTGGGATAAAGGACTGTTCATATTACATGCATCGGACCTAGGAATTGTTAAACAGTTACAAATGTAGTCCAGGTGAAAGTGTCCCACAAGAGATATCTAGATGGACAAAGATTAGAAAATAGATAGAAATAGCCATCTTGATTAAAATGTAAGTAAGTAATTCAAAATTCACAGTGGTCAAAATATTCAGAATTGATCGAGGCTAAGTTTGTGTTAGGTTCCATATTATGTTATGGGTAAGAGTTTTTATACATTTTCCCTCTCATTCAGCATATACAGCATTGAGGTAGGAACTTTTTTTTTTTTTTTTCCATTTTACAGATGTGGAAACAATTGCTTAACAATGTTTTGCACCTTACTCACGTTCACATAGTTGTGGACTTGAGATTTGTGCCTGTATCTGTCAGGTTCCAAACATTATATGCTTAATTACTATACTGTAAGATCTGCTTACCAGCCGAAAGTAGTTCCTGAAGAAGAATCCAGACAGACAAGTTTAGAGACATGGCTGATACGATCAAGTTGATGTGATAACTGCTTGCAGCAAACTCTGCACTTTAATGCACATCTCTGTGTCTCTTGCATGTGTCTTTGAGTGCATGGAGACAGAGTAAGCAGGGTTAATATCCATTGTTATAGAAGTCTTTTGTGCTTTGCTCTCAGTAAGTGTCCCCTGTCTGGACCGGGGGAGAGACAAAGACGACTAAGATGGCGCATTTCCGGGTTCTTCATCACCAACTTACCCGCGCGCGGGAAAATGCATCCCACGCCCGGGAAAAATACAGACCAACTGCGCAGGCGCAACATGGCGTCCGATCAAGGAAACCGAAACTTACCTGGCCGCACCTACGGAACGCCCCAGACACGCCCGTGTCCCGCCTATTGCCCTCCCACTCCCAAGCCTTATACAGAAAAGCCGCTCCCGGCAGGCGCCCGGCGCGAACTTCCTGGGTCCCTCCTCATATGCGGACCTTAGGAACCTAGCCCGAGAACGCCGGAGGGACTTCCTCGGCCTCCACCTCCGGAGACCGGTGAACCTTGGCCCTTCCTCCTTCACATTGGCTAGCTAATAAAGCTTTTTTACCTTGCCTACTTGCCTCATCTCCGGTGCCTGCTCCGGTGGTCGCATAAAACAAATCATCCCCCACTCCCACCCCTACTGTCCTACCTTCTAACCCTCAGCAATGCTAAGTGCCATATTCAAGGTCACAGAGCTAATAAAAGCAAGTTTGTTTTCTGACTCTTAGCCCGAGTAGATTTCTTTCCAACAATATCAGGCTAATTTATTGTCTCATACCCAAAATCTGGGCAAAGTCAGAACTGGTTTAGAGTTAGACTGCTATCCAAACATAAGTTTCCGGTGGAGTTGCCAAAACCAACCCTCTATAAACCTCAGCTTTCTAAAGGAATGTGGAGAGTCAGCTTTCCTCATCGTGTGTCTACCAGCCCTCTGCCCTTTGGACTCAGCTTTATTTAGAAATGCTGATTTAGAGTGCTTTGAGTAAATATGAACTGAAAAATTAATAATAAGTACTTCTCAGGCTCAAGTGTAATAGGCCCCATAGAAGACTCAAAATTGTTTATTCAACAAATTTAAATGTGTCATAAATGAAGTAATTGCTTTCCCTGGGTGTTTTGCCAGATTGGTGGCTTCATCCATACACTGAAGATTGAGAATCTGAAGGAAAGAGGCTATAGAGCATTATGCTTTGTTATCTCTCAGTGCATCCACAGAAAGGGAGGTATTCATGTCAGTAATTTATAGAAGGAAGTAAGGTCAGGAATATACTTTTTGAGCTCTGTTCACATCCAGAGGATGAAAAGCAACTTGTACACAGTCGGTCATCCTAGGCAACTGTATTTCTCCATTTGTGAAATATTATCGTGACAACTCCCCTTACTCCTCTGCCATTTTAATTTCCTGACATGCAGGATCATTTCAACTCCATTTCCATATGAATTTGCCCAAACGTTAACCCTTGATTACAGCTGATTTTCTTCCAACAGTGGGCTGACCCTTTGCCTATTTGCTTTCAGGTCTGCTTTTTTTTTTTTTTTTTTTTTTAGCTGGTGAATCTTAGGTTTCACTGCGCCCACAAGTTCTGATTCAGTAGGTCTGAGAGGGGGTCTGAGACTGCATGTATAACAGTGCTCCCAGGTGTCGCCAGTGCTACTGGTCTGTGCACCATGCTTAACCACTCTGAGTAGTCAGGATCCAAACCAGTTCTCAAAGCGTGGCCCCAAAACCAAAAATATTAGTATTACCTTGTGGGATCACCTGCATTTCAGATGATCATTCCAGTTCATTCCAGACCCACTGCCTCAGAAACAGGCATGATCCTAATGATCTGTGTTTGGGGTGTGTGTGTGTGTGTGTGTGTGTGTGTGTGTATGTGTTGTGTTTGAGACATAGAGTCTCACTATGTTTCCCAGGTTGACTGTGAACTCCTGAGCTCAAGCGATTCTCCCTTCTCAGCCTCCAAAGTAGCTGGGGATTATAGGCACTTGTCAGCATGCCCAGCTTATGGATCTGCTCTTTTCTTTCCCCTTGCTCTGCTCTGATCCTTGCAGTGTATACTAATGTTTTTCCTTATTGGTAAAACTGGTTTCAGCTACTTGTCTTTTTATCAGAGTAGGAATGTGTAGTTATTCTTAACATTGGTGCCTCCCTCAAATGAGCATAGCAGAATGTGTATTCTCATAACATGCATTATAATGTTATTTTGAGGATATTTGAGCTTCATTTCTATACACCTTTACAGTGAGCTTCTATCCTTCATGCACAAAAGTATGACTTTTTGAGGAGTTTCCAACACTTATAAGCAAGACCTCACTTATCCAACAAGAATCCTCAAGGATGAAGAGTTGAACCCTGAGCAGCCAAGAGAGATGTTCAAGGGCTGCTCTAAGAGTCCAGGGACTCACCCATGAAGTCCTCCTTAGGCCTGAACTGAGATTCTGCTCTTCCTTTCTGTGAATGTAGATACCTGATTTACCAGCAGATAAAGAAAGAACAAATGGGAATACCGACATCCACTGGCACACAGTAATAATACTGATGGTTGATGGTGAGGAAGTAACTGGAAGCAAAAACTGAAATTGAAATATAATTATCCTAGGGTAAAATAAATTAGGGCTCTTGGTATAAGATAAAACAAACCTGCTCATAAAAATGAACTGTAATTCAACATCAAAATACGGACAAAGAGAACGCCAGTAGTATTCATGTTCATGTCTCTGCATGCCAGGAATCATCTTAGGCATTAAATATACATTATTTCAAGATTGAAATACTGATAAAACTGTTAGTTACATAGTATGCTCACAATTTTACAGTTAAGCAAAAACAGGCCCTTAACCCAAATTCCTTCACTGGTGTCACAGGTCTGTGACAAGAGTAAGCGCAGAGGTGTGAAAACTTAGCCAGTGTCACTCAGAATCTCTTGGCCTAGCCATGGTCCAGGCTGTGAAGCTGTTTATAGTCATGAACCTCACTTTTTTTTAAGAAACAGTTTTTTCTAAATATGCCCTTTTTAAGAAAGTGGTTAAGCATCTAATATATTGTAGAAAAAAATCCACTTACCATGAAGGAAAAAAAAAAATGCTTTGACAAATGACTGTTAAAAGCTTTATAAATCCAGAAAAGAAAAAAGCTGATGTGAAACAGCTCAGATGCAGGCAGATCTACTGAACCTGACTGCACTTCATGTGGTTACACAGTATCTATTTGTTCCTGGTGACCATTTATAAACCAAGTGGATAAACTCTGGCTTTTGTCTCCCTCTCTCTCCAGAAATATCCACATTGTCTAGGATGGCCAGACTCAGAGCAGCTTCAGACATATAAATACCAATTGCTTCCTCTGCTGGTGAATGGAATTTAATCAGACTAGCAAGCTAAACCAAAGTCACACAAAGGGTAACATTTGATGCGCTTAACAAGAAACCTTTATGCAACTGTTCCCATCAGTCAGACTTAGAATAATATGGTGCTATTTTTACTTCATCTCGGCTTTCCGCAGAAAACTTTAAAAGGCTTATGATGAGTGCCGATTGTCAATAGATGGTCTCTCACCCCACGTCAGGACTCATTGCTGTGTCCACGAGACCTAAGAAAACATCGATACTGCTGTTCAAAACAATTCTATATTTATTTCCTTTTCTGATGAAGTAACAGCTGAGAGCGCTACAGCTTACTGACCTGCTTTTCTTCTTCTCTTTATCCTCTGCTATCAAGTGAGAGCCTCCCGCCTCATCAGAAAGTGTGGCGTTTATTTATTAATTCAATATTTGTTGCTCATTTATTCCACATCCATTGTAGTGTTTGGCTGTGGGGATAATAGGAATGAGATACAGACACAACTTTAAGAAGCTTGCAAAAGAGAGGGAGAGAGTAAGTTTACACAAAATCCTAAGAATTTTCTGACTCCTCCTGATTCCTCAGTGACCAATCATTGAGCCCCTTAATATCCATCGAGTATCACTTGAATCTACTTATTTATTCTTATACCTTCAGGTCTGGGATGTAATCAATCCTCACCTGGCCTGTGGCCATTATTCTTTTTTTTTTTTTTTTTTGGTTTCTTGGTTTTATTACACTTTTAATTGAATTATAAGATACACAATGAAAGGGCAAAAATTACAATTGTGCAACTCAATGAATCATCATAATGTAAATTCCCATGTATCCCACTTCTCTGTGGATCAAGAAATGGAACATCATTAGTATCCCGAAGCCACTTCCCCAAGGTATTCCCATTCTCCTCCTCAAAGACAGCCAGATTCTGAATTCAAACACTAAAGGCCTAGATTGAAAATTTATATAATGAAATCACATAGTATGTATTCTTGTGCATTTGGCTCCTTTGCTCAATGTCTTGTTTGTCCTAGTCCTCAGTGTTGTGTGTAGCAGTAATTGGTTTATTCTTATTGCTACAAAGTATTCCATTATTTGAATGCGACATAATTCATTATATAATCTACTTTGGATGAATATTTGGTTTGGTTTTAGGTTGGAGATACTACAAACAGTGCTGCTATCAATTTCAAATGTTTCAAATATCAAATGCTGCACATCTGTTTTGGTGCAAATATTCATGCATTTCTGTTGGGTAATGTACCTAGGAATGGGATGAATAAGTCACCTGGTTGCATGCATGTTCAGCTTTAATAGTACAGACAGTCAGTGTCGAGTCTTTATATGCCTATTAGCAGCTCAGGAGAGATTTTAACAGGCATCCATGCTCCACAAGACGGTCTCGCTTACTCATTTTACAAAATGCAAATATGATCATGTGATGCCCCTGTTTAATACCTTTTAATTGCTGCTCATGGACATTTGGAATATACTCAAAATCAGAGATTCCTGCAGGATCTGGTCTCACATACTTTTCCAGACGAATTATGCACAACTCTGCCCCTGATGTTCTTCACTCCGACTGTACTGACCTCCTTTCAGTGTTACTTCATTTGTCACAGTGTTACTACATCATGTGTACTTCATTTTCACCCACTGAAACTTAACTCCTCTGAAAGGTTTGCCCAGACCCACCTATTATATATTGCTGCTGGAGTGCAGTGGTGCAATCTCAGCTCACTGCAACCTCTGCATCCCGGGTTCAAGCGATTCTCCTGTCTCAGCCTCCCAAGTAGCTGGAATTACCAGTGTGTACCACCACTCTTGGCTAATTTTTGTATTTTCAGTACAGATGGGGTTTTACCATGTTGGCCAGCCTAGTCTCAAACTCCTGACCTCAGGTGATCCGCCTGCCTCAGCCTCCCAAAGTGCTGGGATTACAGGCATGAGCCACCACACCCGGCCATAAATTTCATTCATTACACAGGTCAGTGCTAGAAACAGCATCATTTTCTCATGTGTTTGTCTTTCCCACTAGAATTTAAGTTCCAAAAGAAGGTGTGCACTATGCCTTCCTCACCAGAATTTCAGTTCCAAATGAGTTAAAATTTTCTAACTTATTCTCTTCTGAGTTTCCACTATCTCCAACAGTACTCAGCATCAGTTGGGCACTCAATCAATGTCTGTTGAATAGATAAATAAATGCATGAAGGAGAGTTAGCATATTTGCATATTTTTTTCTCTCCTCAAATTGATTGTCTCCTTTTTCAATAACTGGATAACTTGTACTCATCCTTGAGGTCTCAGCTTAAACATCATTTCCACAGGGACACCTTTTTTTTTTGAATGGCCAAGCTAAGTTTTACACTCTTGTGTATGATATATAACTTTTCTTAAGCTTTACCTTCCTGGCATTTACTCTTAAAAGATCAGTTGGTGATCTTTTATGTATTAACAAGTTGATGATTTGTATTTTTTGTTGTTGTTTGTTTATCATTCATATTGTCCCTTAACCTACATGTTCTAGGAGTATCTGGATGTCTGTTTTGTTCACCACTGTTTCCCTTGTGCCTAGCACAGTACTGCAGGTACACTGCGGACTTCTTAATACACAAAGGCAAAAACTCAAATATCGAATAGCAGATCATAAAAATATCGTTCAAGAGTTTTCACAAGGCAAAGAATCTCGTGTTGTGCATAACTAAAGAAGACGTATTCAGGGTCAAGTACGTGAGAATTGGGGTCATATTCACAAAGGCTATAGTAAATATTCTAAGTTTTAAATAGCATAAGAGAATTTGATAGTCACCCAGATACATCAGGACAGAAAACAGTCCTTGTAAAGCAGCAACAGAGAAATGTCTATTTACATCTTTTGACCATTTTAAATCAGATTATTTTTTTCTACTGCGTTGTTTGAGCTTCTTCTATATTCTGGTTATTAATCCCTTGTCAGATAGGTAGTTTGCAAATATTTTCTCCCATCTTGTAGGTTGTTTCTTCACTTTGTTGATTATTTCCTCTGTTATGCTGAAGCTTTTTAGTTTGATGTGGTTCCATTTGTCCATTTTTACTTTGGTTGCCTGTGTTTTTGAAGGCTTACTCAAGAAATCTCTGCCCAGACCAATAACCTGAAGTGTTTCTCCAATGTTTTCTTCTAGAAGTTTTATAGTTTCAGATCTTAGATTTACGTCACATCTTTAATGCATTTCAATTTGATTTCTTATGTGGTAAGAGATAGGAATCTAGTTTCATTTTTTCTACATATGGATATCCAGTTTTCTTAGCACCATTTTTTGAAGAGACTGTCCTTTCCTCAGTGTATGTTCTTGGCACCGTTGTTGAAAATGAATTCACTGCAAATACCTGAATGTATTTCAGGATTTTCTATCATCTTCCATTGGTCTGTATGTATAGTTTTTATGCCAGTATTGTGTTGTTTTGTTTAATATAGCTTTATATTATAATTTGAAATCAGGTAATGTGATATCTTCAGCTTTGTCCTTTTTGCTCAGAATTGCTTGAGCTGTTCTGGGTCTTTTGTGATTCCATATGCATTTTATAATTTTTTTCTATTTCTGTAAAAATTATATTTGCTATTTTGATAGGTATTGCATTTATTAAATAGATTTATTTGGGTAATATTGACATTTTAACAATACTAATTCTTCCTATCCATAAACATGGGATATCTTTCAATTTCTGGTCACCCCTTCAATTTCTTTTATTAATGTTTACAGTTTTAAATATGGAGATTTTTTACATCTTTGGTTATATTTAATTCTAAGAATTTTATTTTATTTGTAGCCATTGTAGATGGAATTGCCTTCCTAGTTTCTTTTTCAGACTGTTTGCTATTGACATACAGAAATGCTACTAATTTTTGTATTCGAATTTTATATTCACAATTTTACTGAACTTGTTTATCAGTTCTAAGAGTTTTTAGGTAGACTCTTTAGGTTTTTCTAAATATAAAATCATATTATCTGCCACCAAGGATAATTTCACTTTCCTTTTCAATTTGGATGCCCTTTATTTCTTTTATTGCTTCGTGTGTGTGTCTGTGTGTGTGTGTGTGTGTGTGTGTGTGTGTGTGTATTAGTAATTGCTCTGGCTAGAACATCCAGTGCTTCTATTTTTTTCTTACAATAAAAAACATTTTCTTTAAAGACATCTTTTGTCATTATCCCATCCAGCAGCACCAACTAACAGTATTACATAATTTTCAAAAATCGATATTGAACTGCACATACCCCCAAAACACCAACTCATAAAAAATAAGACATGTTTCAAAATGGATAATTGGGATGGTGGGAAATGACCTAGGAATTTTTTTTTTAAAGATGCAAGTGTATTGGGAAAAGATACATATACATGAACACACACACACAGAGGCACTTACACAGGTTTTTTCCCATACCTAAAGCTACTTTTATGGGAGTATATATAGTATTAACTGACATTTACTGAGTGTTTACATATCATGTATTCCTCTAAGACTATCTTTGTCTATTTGCCTATCTTGCTACCGTGTGGGGACATTAATTTGGCCTAAGCAGACTTATTAATCCAGTTAATTAACTGAGATACGTTTGCCTCAATTAACTGCAATTTGGTCTGGAATAATTTTTTTCTTTTCTTGCTGATCATCAGCATCATCATTACTGTACTGCCACTAACTTTTGTTGAACATTTATTATATGTCAAAGTATTCTGCTGGCACCCAGGGAGGGAAATCAAGTCCAGGGGGCGTCTTAACATGATTCTAGCACATAATCAGGGCAACGACGATGATGACGATGATGTGGGGCTTCAAGACTGAACTACAAAAGTAGAGGAGAGGACATCCCTACCAGAGCAAGTGATTATGGCTGAAAAAGAGAGAAGCTCTTCTTCAAGAAATCACTTAAACATTGGCATCACATCTCAAGCAAGTGGAGACAATCAGACTCTTTCTGGGAAATTTGGAATTATGACTGGGGGCCTGTAAATGAGTTTGGTTTTACTCGCATAATAGAAACAATTTAACCTAGAAAATTTGTGTTTTGGACATGAAGCAACCAAGACGAGTAGATTGTACAAAGGAGAACATACCACAGATTTAGAGAAAAGCATAGAAGAGAAGAATAAGGATTTAGGATTGCCTGGGCTCTTTGTGGCTTTTCTAATTCCAGTTCTGAAGAGGTCCTAGATATCTTCCAAAGACATCCCAACAGCTAACCAACAAGTGGTATTCCATATGGTTTCCCATGTATTATGACATCTTTTTTAGGAAATTGTGTTTTAATATATCTGTGAAATTCCTTTATGATTCTCATAGGTAATGGTAGAAAAACTGTCAGAAATGTTTGTTAAAGGAATACACAAGAGAGAGAATGAGAAAGGAGAGAGAGAAGGAAAGAAGGGGATACAGAATTGAGAAGGGTGCTACTAACCAAGCTAAGAATATGGAATAAGAAAGATTTTAGAGACTCAAAATTATCCTGGTACTCAACAGTCCATTCCGGTAAGCCAGCGTCTAATAATCAAAGTTGACTCCCCAGATTCCATATAGGAGGTAGCAACTTAATCTTAATCCCTGTATATTCATAAAAGGGGTGAGAGTAAGTTTAAAGTATTGAGTATCTTCCTCCCCCTGCCAGCAGTGTCCCAAGGAGCAAGTGGTTCTGAGACAGCAGAGAGAGCTGGAGTATAGCCCATAGCAAAGAGCTGTAGAAGCCAGAGAAAGGGAAACCAAGATAGGTCTGTATTTCCGGTGGGGTTAAAGAGTTCTTTATTCCAAAATTAGAACCAGAACTTTACCAATTTAATAGACTTTTTTTTTCTCTGTCTCTCTTTCTCTTCCATTTTTCCTCCAACAAAAATCAAGAGTCAAAGAAACATCAAACAAGCTTACTGCAGACAACCCAAATAAATAAGCTCTTCTTCTTTCAAGAACAGCATCTTTTGTTGTCTGTCAGAAAATAGCTCTCAAGACAGCGTGTACAAATTGGCCTTTGGAAGCTCTGTGCTCTCTCTGGAGCTCACCTTTATTTTTGAATGTTTAGTCTAGCATTTGTGACAAGCTGTGTCTTGCAAGAGGAATCTAGATTTACTTCTGCCCTGAAAATGGGAAATAGGAACTGTTGATATCATAACCTCTTTGCAAGACAGGCCTAAAAATGCATAATCCTTTTTCATTATGCTTAGCACAAGCTGCAAAAGACCATTTTAAAGAATCTACATAAAGAGTTTCAGAATCCAGTGGTATTCTATAGAATAATGTCCAATATGTGAAAATGATCTTACAATCCACCTCATAATATACTGTTTCTATACAATTTAGCAAAGCTCCTCTCTACTCTTCCCTTCTTGTCTTACACACAAACACACACACACACGTGTACACACACACACACACACACACACAAAGCAATTCAGGCCCACTGATAACCAGACTGACAGAAAACTGTCTGTAGTTTGCATAAAATTGGTGTTCTGTATCAGTATCCCCCATTTTATCTAAAGAAGCTGAAAGGATACAAACCTATTAAATGTCAACAACACAAAATATTCTAATGAAATATATTAGATTTTGAGTTACTCAAAAGATGACTGAAAACACTGACTCAGAAGCCAGACCACCTGTGTTCAATCTGAGCGATGCTTTGGTTCTGCCACTAATAGGGTCTGAAATGTCGGACAGGACACTTCACTGTACTCCAGTTTTCAGATCTGTTTCATTTGTTCATATACACAACTACTTAGAACAGTTCCTGACACTGTTTTGTCTTTAAGTATTTTGAGTAATTTGATATTATAAATATTAGTTATTATTATTGGCTAAGATAAAAGAAAGAAACTACATCCACACCTTCCAATCTTTTCATGATTGTCTTTTGGTAACTCAAAACACAACTTTCAGAATTTTTTTAAAAAAAAATTTAAAAATTCCGTTCCTTGTAATAATAGTTTTTGGGGACACATACCATACCATGAAACCACTGTATAGTTTAAAGTGAGAAAGGTTTAAAAGAAAAATAAAAATCTGCCTTTTCAAGTCACATGGGTGCCTAGTGTGGTGGGCATTTTGGAAGGGAATGAGACAGAGGCCAATTTAAATGCCTTGCAATGGTCCAGGCCAAGATGACAAGCCTGAATCAGTGTTTCTCAAAGTGAGGGATCCATACCACTGATGAGGCATGGAATGAGTTACAGGGTGCAAAATAGGTTAAAATTAGCACCATTCACATGATGAGATTCTTTTTTCAGTGCTTTTTCAGTCCTGATTACATGGAAGAGAAGGTCACAGTTTGATCATGGCTGTTAACACCTCTCTAAAATTTGCTAATCCCCTTCTCAGCAGTTAGAGGTGACCTCGTCATAATGGCTTCCAGGTAGAATTAAACAACTCCTTTTGTTTTTCATTGTAATTGCTTTAAGGTTATCTTCTCTTTCTGTCTTGAGGTTGTTTCTCATTCCTGGATTATTTCTTTCAAAATAAATCCAATTATGTTTGTGATTTTAGATAAATATGTTAGCTGAATAATTTAGATGTAATGTGGAAACAGAATATAAAAAATATAGTAGTCAATATCCTAAACTAGTTGTACACTGGAAAACAGAGATTAGGAACAGATTAGTATTTAGATGGTAGAAAAAGCAGATATGGGTGACTTGCTTTGAAAGGAAATAGCTACACATGGGCAAGTGGGCAAGTGATTATAAGCCTCAACTAAACCTTCTGGTGATGCAGAGTATCTGAAGAATTATCCACCTGATTAACTCTGGCATTCCCTGCAGGTGGGAAGTCCATTAGAGAAATAACTAATGAAGCTCAACTCCATTCCTTATTCCATTTCTTGCCAAATGTGATTGCTGCACAATTCTATGTTTTCTTGGCAGTTTTTGGGGGCATTCCTCAAATCAATGCTCTTCTAAAGGGTTTAAATTGTCATTGTTAATGGTCCTCATTTATTTGTCGGATTATTATTATTTTTTAATTATTCTTTAAGTTCTGGGATACATGTGCAAAACGTGCAGGTTTATTACATAGGTATACACGTGCCATGGTGGTTTGTTGCACCCATCAACCCGTCATCTACATTAGATATTTCTCCTAATGCTATCCCTCCCCAACCCCTCATCCCTCGACAGGCCCCAGTGTGTGATGTTCCCTTCCCTGTGTTCATGTGTTCTCATTGTTCAACTCTCACTTATGAGTGAGAACATGCGGTGTTTGGTTTTCTGTTCCTGGGTTAGTTTGCTGAGAATGATGTTTTCCAGCTTCATCCATGTCCCTGCAAAGGACATGAACTCATCCTTTTTATGGCTGCATAGTATTCCATAGTGTATATGTGCCACATTTTCTTTATCCAATCTATCGTTGATGGGCATTTGGGTTGGTTTCAAGTCTTTACTATTGTGAACAGTGCTGCAATAAACATACATGTGCATGTGTCTTTGTAGTAGAATGATTTACAATCTTTTAGGTATATACCCAGTAATGGGATCGCTGGGTCAAATGGTACTTCTGGTTCTAGATCCTTGAGGAATCGCCACACTGTTTTCCACAATGGTTGAACTAATTTACACTCCCACCAA
>NW_012103354.1:2703926-2737672 GCF_000951045.1 Mandrillus leucophaeus
ACTCCCACCAATAGTGTAAAAGCATTCCTATTTCTCCCCATCCTCTCCAGCATCTGTTGTTTCCTGACTTTTTAATGATCACCATTCTAACTGGGGTGAGATGTTATCTTATTGTGGTTTTGATTTGCATTTCTCTAATGACCAGTGATGATGAGCTTTTTTTCATGTTTGTTGGCTGCGTAAATGTCTTCTTTTGAGAAGTGTCTGTTTATATCCTTTGCCCACTTTTTGATGGGGTTATTTGCTTTTTTCCTTGCAAATTTGTTTAAGTTCATTGTGGATTCTGGATATTAGCCCTTTGTCAGATGGCTAGATCACAAAAATTTTCCCCCATTCTGTAGGTTGTCTGTTCAGTCATGATTGTTTGTTTCGCTGTGCAGAAGCTCTTTAGTTTAATTAGATCCCATTTTTCAATTTTGGCTTTTCTTGACATTGCTTTCGGTGTTTTAGTCATGAAGTCTTTGACAATGCCTATGTCCTAAATTGTATTGCCTAAGTTTTCTTGTAGGGTTTTTAAGGTTTTAGGTCTTATGTTTGTCTTTAATCCATCTTGAGTTAATTTTTGTATAAGGTGTAAAGAAGTGATCCAGTTTCAGCTTCCTGCATATGGCTAGCCAGTGTTCCCAACACCATTTATTAAACAGGGAGTCCTTTCCCCATTGTTTGTTGTGTCAGGTTTGTCAAAGATTAGGTGGTTATAGATGTGTGGCATTATTTGTGAGGCCTCTGTTCTGTTCCATTGGTCTATATATCTATTTTGGATTGTATATTTAGAAAACCCCATCATCTCAGCCCAAAATCTCCTTAAGCTGATTAGCAACTTCAACAAAGTCTCAGGATACAAAATCAATGTGCAAAAACCACAGGCATTCCTATACACCACAATTCACAATTACTACAAAGAGAATAAAGTACCTAGGAATACAACTTACAAGGGATGTGAAGGACCTCTTCAAGGAGAACTACAAACCACTGCTCAAGGAAATAAGAGAGGACACAAGCAAATGGAAAAACATTCCATGCTCATGGATAGGAGGAAAGGTGAAAAAGGCCACACTGCCCAAACTAATTTATAGATTCAGTGCTATCCCCATCAAGCTTCCATTGACTTTCTTCGCAAAATTAAAAAAAAAACAAAAAACAAAAAAAACAAAAAAAAACCTACTTTAAATTTCATATGGAACCAAAAAAGAGCCCATATAAGCAAGACAATCCTAAGCAAAAAGAACAAAGCTGGAGGCATCACACTACCTGACTTCAAACTATACTACAAGGCTACAGTAACCAAAACAGCATGGTATTGTCAGATTATTTAACTAGGGTATTGTTAAATAATAGAAGGTCTCTAATGAGGTTAAAAAAAATCCAAGACACCTGATACTTAATCACCCAAAAGTGCAACTTTTGGTCCAACAGCACATTATCATTATACCTTGTGAAGAATTTCTGATATTTCTCCTGTCTCTTCATTGCTAGAGTAGACTGGCTTATTTTCGGCAATTATCAGACTTGATGAGCAACGCCATTTACAAACAGTGGTGACTTACGACTAAGAGGGATACATAAAACAAAACATGATCCCTTCGAGTTTTACTTTTCACAGAAAAATAGTAGTTGTTATTTGTTCCATATCCATGACAGAGTAGTTGGGAATATTTAACAAAATCACCTGGAAAAAATATTCCCCAGTAATTTTGGTGAAAATAAACCGAAAAGTATTTTCTGTCATTTGCTGTTTATTCTATAAAGTTTCCAGTTTATAAGAAATCGTGCTAATGTGTAGTGAAGTCCACAATTGCCAACTGAAATGCCTTATTCTTGGAAAGTCTTTTTTTGACCCTTGAGATGGTGAACCAAACCTTCCTTTTTCACTCATAGCCATCTGCATTTGTCTGTAGAGTGAAGTTCATTTGGGGCACTATTGACATGTGGGGCTGGATAACTATTTGTTGTGGAGGGCTGTCTTGTAGACTCTAGGGCGTTTAGCAGCACTGCTGTCTTTTACCTACTCAGTGCTGGTAACATTCCTCAGGTCTGACAATCAAACATGTCTCCAGACACTACTAAATGTACCCAGGTAGGGCCATATAGTCCATGGTTGAGATCCGCTACTATTGAGTTATGTGACACTTCCCTCGCTGCAGTGAAGTTTGCTTTTATGTCTGCATATTTTAGTAGATTCAAAATAATGTATTTGGCACTGAGCTCTATGCATAGTGGTTGCTCTTTTGTCTTTCTGGATTTTTCTGGATGACATATACTATACGGTAAGCACTGTATCCTATTCATCTCCTCCCTACATTTTAGGAACTCAGAGAAGGGTTGTCTTATAGAAGTCCCAAAAATATTTTTTCAGGGATTAAATAATGAATGGTTCTTTTAAAGGAAGCAAGTAAGTAATGATGTGTGGAGGCTGAATCAGTGAATGAATGGATAGAAGGAAGAATTGAGAAAGGCAGCTTCACATTCACACGGCCAGACATCTTCACATAGGTGCATCCCTAATCTTCCGCAGGAGTTACTATGACTACAAACATCTCAGCTGCCAACTTGCTGCCTGAAACTCTAAACAAGATTCCAGGTGAGGAAGTGTCCTTGGCAGGGCCCCAGCAGACCAGCAGCAATTCACAAGAAGAAATCTGCACAGAACTAAGCAAAAATCAGATTCATCCTAGCTGAACTAATCAGTGACTAGAAAAAAATTTTAAAAATCATTGGAAGTCGCTGTGGTAGGGCAGGGCAGGGATAGAAATGGCTAAAACCAGTCAATTTAATACCAGAAAGTTTCATAGAGAAAGTTATCAGAACTAGAACAGGTATTCACAGAGCCATTGCTTCTAGAAAGTCCTGCAACAGGCCTCTCTGTTGAAGCAGGGACAGAACATTTTAGCTCTAAAGTATATCTTGAGAGAGATGAATATATGTGACACCACAGAGGTTTTCCTTTTTATTCCTCTCTTGTAGGGAAATCTGACACTTCTGAATGGAGTGAGATTTGGCTGGGAGCTTTATAAACCTCAGGAGATTTGATGGTCTGCATTGAAGAGAAGGGGTCAGAATCTCCGGAAGAGGATCTTCTACCACTATCTACTCAACCTCAAGTTGATTTGGGATTGAGACAGTTTCTTTCACATCTATGCTCAAGAAAGTTTTAATGCTGAGAATTCCTTCTCCTCTACTAAGCGAAATCATACTCAAAATGTAAGATATCTCTTAAACCAAATACTCTAAGACTCATCTCCTGTACTCATAGCACCTGTAACATCTACCAAATTTCTTTCATTTAATGATTTTATTTGTCTTTATATTTGTTGCTTTCATTAGATTTCAATTCCTGAAGACAGAAATAGTCATCATTATCATTATCATCACCATCATCAACAAATAGGAGGAGGAGGAGAAAAAATAAACTCCATGATTTGATAAACATAACCATAAGCCAGTCAATGTGCTTAGCATTTTAAAAAATCACATTTAAGTATCAGCACAAATATATGAATTAGATCCAGCTAGGTATTCTTTTTCCTTTGCTACCTCCTATGGGGTCTGGCATGGTGGTGATCATTGTATAGTCTTGCATTGAACTTATGTAAAAGGAAATGGAAGAAGAGGGTTCAAGAACAGACTGAGGACAATTGATTGGGTCCCAGTGTTTTCTAATCAACATTGGACCTGAATTTGGGAATTTACTTAATTATCTGAGTCTTTATTTTCCACATTAAAGATTACTGATCATGAAATTTATCAAACAGAATGGCTGAGAGAATGAGGTATGTAGTGAGCATTTAGTTTTATCTATAATTAATACTTTTTTTTTTTTGGTGCGATCTCAGATCACTGTAACCTCTGCCTCCCAAGTTCAAGAGATTCTCCTGCCTCAGTCTCTCAAGTAGCTGGGACTACAGGTGCACACCACCACACCGGGATAAGTTTTCTAATATGCACTTTTCAATGGTAAATACCATAAATAAAAAGAAATAAAGCTAGAGGTTACCCAGATCAGAACCAGATAATAACCTCCCTGACCCTAATCTCAGACTCTATTGATTATGAAGCTAAATTTATTGTCTCTACTCCAAAAACAACAACAACAACAAAGCATCTTAAATTATAGTTTTAAAATCTGGTTATTCCAAAACATTCTTAAGTTCTTCTGCCCATTTTCCCAAATCCATAGCTTGCACTTCGTATTCAACTTATTTGGAAGGATAGAATGACACTAAGTATTATTAGCTAACACTCAGGGAATTTATGAGATATCCTCACCTTGAAAGTCTTGTCATCTCAGGCCAACTCAGAGGCAGTAACTCATACTTCTTTACGTGGCCAAGATGAAGAATCACATGATTATTTTAAGTAAATGGTCACAAGCACTATTTATTTTAAAATGCCATATCTTCTTTACTAAACCTCTGAGAATAAAATTTTAAGCAGACTTGTTTTGATGATTTAGATAATTGCAATTCTATTTCCTTAATACTTTAACATCTAATGAGATACTTTTGATGGGTTTTAATAGCTCCAAGTCCTAGATACATATTAATCTTGCCAACCAAGTACTAGATAATAATGTTACCATCAATAAAACACTATCACATATTTTATTTTGTTTTCCAGCAGTATTGCTTCATGCAGTTCTATGAGCATTTGTTATTTTTCCCATGAATTATTTTCCAAAACAATTTGAGGACATTTTCAGAATACTTTATAGTAATAAAAGAATACTCTCCATTAGCATAATATGTGTGTATAACTAAAAGATGCTCTGCTTCTAGACACTGGTTCATCTGCTTTAAGTAAGTAGATTTTTGACGTTGCCAACGAAAATGTTTCGGTTTACTATGGTTTGGATATGATTCGTTTTCCTCCACTAAAACCCATATAGAAATGTGATCCCCATGCAGTGGTATTGAGAGGTGGGACCTACTAGGAGGTAATTGGTTAGGGGTAGAGATCCCTATGAATGACTTGGTGCTGATATAGCAGTAATGAGTCAGTTCTTACTCTTGTGAAGCTGGATTATTCTTGGGGAAATGGATTAGTTTCCACCAGAATGAGTTTTTCATAAAGCCAGGACACCACTCATGTTTTCTCATTTCACATGAGTCCACTTCCTTTTTGTCCTTCTCCACCATTCTCCACTTGTTGTAATACAGGAAGAAAGCCCTTGCTGGAAGCCAGGGCTATGTCTTTGAACTTCTCAGCCTGAAGATCCATGAGTTACATGAAGCTCTTCTTTGTTTGTTTAAATTACCCAATCTCAGGTATTTTTATAGCAACACAAAGTGTACCAAGATAGTGTTTTACAAAAATACCCCAGTTCACATATACTACTCTTGGTATATTCTTTTTCACCCTGAAATTATGTAGGAATTAATTTAAAAATTAGTAAACACTTTTATTTCCTTATATAATAAACAGATAATAAAGACACTCGTAAGTTTATTAATGTAAATTCTACCAGGATAAAACTATAATTTTTTAACAATTGTAATTTTCTTTAGTATAGTGGTGCCTCATATTAAAAATGGAATGAAATAGCACATTTAAATTGCTTAAAATTGGTGCATATTAAGGGCTAAATAAAATTAGTGATTTCTATTATGGTTGATATCAATTCATTAATTCAAAATATATGTTGAGTGTTTGCAATATGCAAACTTTCTTACTGAAGCTGAAAACATGGTAGCCAATAAGCCAAGCAAGATACTTTATCTGTAGAGTTTCAATTATCTTAAGAATAATATTCACAAGCACTAATAAATAGTATAATGACAAATGTAATAAATAAATAAAAGGTGATATGTTAGGGGAAGATGGGCGAGGTGGTGATTTATATTGGATTGTAAGAAAAAGCCTGGCTGAAAGATAATATTTGGGTTCATGTGGGAATATTCAGACTTCCTCCTGGAGAAGATCTGGAGGCTGATCATTCCAGAAGAAGAATACAGCAAGAAAAAATTTCCAAGATAAGAACTCACTTTTATTTTCCCAAAATTAACAGGAATGCCATTGTGCTTTGAAGAATAAACAAAGAAAAGAATGATGAAAGATTTGGAAAAATGAGCAGGGGTCATGCCAAGTAGGAATGTGTAGGATATGATAGGTGTCATTGGTATGTTATAAAATGTATTATGAAAAGATTTTGATGATATTTCAAAAGGGTAATAATGCTACCTAATGATAATATGAAAAGATGACTCTGGCTGCTGTATGGAGACAATATAGGCTTGGAGTTGAGAGAAGAGTGAAAAAGAGGCTAGTTGGGGACAATTATACTACATTTAGCTTTAGGAAGGTGCTGAAGGAGTCATGGATTGTGGTTGTTTTCCAAGTTTTGAGTTGAACAATTTCAATATGGTGGCATTACTTAATGACATAGGGATGCCAGAGAACAAACAGATTTGGAATGATGTGGTAGAGAATAAAAGGTTTGCTTTTGGCTCTCTTAATGCTCAAGTGGAATTTTATGAAATCTAAGTAGAGATTTCAAGCAGGAATTTGAATTAATATATCTGGAGATTAGCCAAGATATTGCAGATGGAGATGTAAATGTTGAGTCATCTTCATTGAGTTGGAAGGCAAGGGGCTGACAGAGCTATTAATGACAATGAATTTGATTCATTGTGAAAATTTTAAAAATCATGGCTACCTTGAAGGCCAACATTTATATCATCTTTTGCAGTTTCTGTGCACAAAACAGTTTTGTTTGGTAGATCCCAGGTTATTACTAGATGAATTTCACTAGCTGGTGATTTATTCCTGGCCACCATCTAACAAGACATTTTAACCAAGTTCCCATTTATCCAAAGGCTTCCAAATGATTTTGGATAACTGACGTTGCTTATGGATACTTAAAATGGCTAAATATCTTACATTCCAATGAATTTACTCCTCTTTCAAAAATTTGTCAACACTCATTCAAAGTCCATTTTAACAACAAAAAAACCCTAAATCCTCAAAATATTGTTTTTGTTAAAATAGGCCTTCATATACAATTTGCACTTAAATTGTTATGTGTGTCACATTATCAACATGAATACTTATCATTCATTCAATACACACACACACACACACACACACACACCTGCCTCCCTTGCCCCCCATCCACACACACACACACCAGTAAAGACGGCTTTGCCTTAAGACCAGGAAAATCCTCCCTCTTACATAGCAGTCTTTTCCACAGACTCTAGAAGGTCTGATTCACTTGGTTTTAGAGGAGTATTAATTAATATAATGACCTTGAACCAATCTCCAGAGATTGTTATTCAGTATTCAACATATTCCTAATAGTAGTAGTGTTTCAGAATCACACTTTGAGAAATACTGTATTATTCTTACAGGAAGACCATCACACTGAAATTTTTCTTATGATATATTTCCAAAAATTAGGTTATTAAGACATTTTTACCTATTGGAAGTTTCTTAGACCTTACCAACTATAGGAGCCTATGCAACACTGTCCAGATCTCGCTTTAAGACAGAAAAGGACTTATTCCTCAGCTGCTGGGAATGCTGCCAACAGACAGCCCTCAGTTGTCAAGCATCTTGGAGAACTGCCTCAGATAAAGACAGCTGTCTTGCCAAGATCACATCCTCTCCCCTGGAGGCAGCCTACCTCAAATAACTTTTTCATGGAGACGCATAAAAAGCATCTCACCCCAACTGAGGACAATCTTGAAGACAGCACTCACCAAGAAAAAAAAAGTCTTGCCCACAAATCTCCATCTCAGTATTTATTTCTGGGAACCTAAATTAAGCAGAAGGTATCTGAAAAACAGCAATTATTCATACTTGTTGAAAGCAGTTCATTGACTCAAATATCTAAAGAAGAGAAAGAGTGTGAGCTCCAACTATGTCCTACAAAAAGTAGCATGTTTAAGATGCAGGAGTTAAATTCTACATGCCACAACAACATGAGTTCTAGAAGTGAGAGAGAACTCTGAGAGCTTAAGAACTTGTTACGCAGCAGAACTGAGTAAGAGCATGAACCTATTCAGGAGATATTGAGGGGGTCTGGAACTTTGTGATGTAATGCTGGAGATGTAAGTTTAGTTTGTACTGGTTTTCTTTGTTCCACTTCATGCTTATGTGGACTGGATAGATTTAAGAGTATAGGATCAGGCAGACAAAGGTGGCAGCTATAAAATTCACCAGAGTTCATAATCTGTAACAATGTTAGAGTACAGTTAGGAAGTGATTACTTAAATCAGTATCAAGGACATAATTGCAATATATGTACACCTCTACCCCTCTATTCTGATGCTTGACATTCCATTATTTGAAATTTACTTTAAGACACAAAGAAGATACATAAGTTTGAAGTCATTAGAAATCAATTGTAAGACAAAGTGAACACATTACATTTTTAGGCACAGTAGGGGATACTGCAATATAACATATTTCCTGATCATGGTGAAGATTGTTCCAAATCTTAGAGTGTACCCAAATGTTTATGCTTCAAAAAGGTTCCATCCACATGTGGCTTCCCTCCTCCACACCTTCTTCAGCCATCATGGAGAACGGATGCAATTCCCTTCATTCAACTTCAAGGTTTGCTGTTTAATAAAAAAAATGTAGCGAAGAGAGCTAAATAACTGTAATAGGTGGCAGGAAGTAACAGACATTGCAAAGGAGCAGAAAACTCAGTGAGGATTGATTCTTTTACCTGGGATAAATCAATGCAAACATCATGAAGGAGTAGCTTTAGACCCAGTCTTTGATGGATAGGAAATAATTGTACATGCAAAACTATACCAAGATATTTATCTGCTTTCTAGAGAAGATGCAATAAGCTATAATTTTAAATACTTTATTGGTATGCCCAATATTTCAGGTATATTATTTGATGCTATGAATGCTTCTAAGAACTCATTTCATAAGATTCCTGTCTCCATGGTGCTTATATCCTGGTGCAATGTAATACCAAACAAATTTAGTAAGGAATAATCAATAATTTAAAAACAATATGGATATAAATTATGTCCTCTATTTCTGCAGATTGATGGCATTAAAATGGATTATTTTAGTGTCATTCAGCATTCCAATGTTTGGCATATGTATAATTAGATTTCTTGGGAATAATAATACAGATTTGTGTTCAGTGCTCTCTGTTCTACTCTGTGGAAGAGAAGGTGGAAAGCAGAACTGGGCAGAGGTAGAAGATGGGCTGCACTGCAGTCTCAATGAAGCATTTAGCCATCAACACAAGAAGGTCTGGACTTTGGATGTCACTTCTGAGTTGTCCCATTCATGTAGAAGCTTAGAAGCTAGGCTTTGGAAGCCTATATTGGTGCATCTTTGGATTTGTACTGCTACCTAGCATTGAGCAAGGAAATTGATTTTGGCTTTGGGAAATTCTGGAAAGCAACCTAGCCTTGAAATGACTCAGCAGGCAACACTTCTAGCAGCTGGAGGAATGAATGCCCTAGTTTTGAAGGGGATGATAGGGTAACACACCACAGGATCCACTACAGTTTCCAATGCTATTGTTTTTCCTGTTGCTAAAAGTCTAGTTTCTGATTGTGCTCAAGATGTTTCCTTAAAGTATAACTCTAGAAGAAGAGTTCTCTTCTTCATCATTTCCTCATCAGGGAAATTTATGGCAGTTATGGAATGAATTGCATTGCCCCAAAATTCACATGTCAAAACTCTAATTGCCAATGTGACTGTATATTTGCAGGTTGAGGTCAGAGGACAGGTTAGTTAAGACCCTAATCTAATATGTCTGGTATCCTTATAGGGAGAGGAAACGGTATCAGGGAAGCACAGAGAAAAGGCTATGTGGGGACACTGCAAGAAGGTGGCCGTCTGCAAGCCAGGGGAGTGAGGCCTCAGGAAAAACCAAACCTGCCAACACTTTGATCTTGGACTTCCAGCCTCCAGAAATGTGAGAAAATAAATTTCTGTTGTTTAGGCCATTCAGTGTGTGGCATTTGCTTATGGTAGCCCTAGCAAACTAAGGTAGTAAGATATTGAAGTAAATGTTTTGATGTATCAGAAAGGTGGGCATTCAATCATCAATACAAGGTTTATAGTTCCATGTTTGGATTTCTGACATCATATCTGAAAAAACTAGGGCTACAAAACCTTCTTCAGGTACTTTCTGATCTATTTAATATATATATTTATATATTAATATACATAATATACATTTATATAATATATTTATATATAATAAATGTATATATTTGATTTATTATATCAATAATACAGGTACATTCTGGTTCATTTAATATCTATATATATATACACACACACACACATTTGAGGCAGAGTCTTGCTGTTCTGCTCAGGCTAGAGTTCAGTGGCTATTCACAGGCATGATCATAGCACACTGCAGCTTCAAACTCCTGGGCTCAAGCCTCTTCCCAAATAGCTGGAACCATAAGTGCACACCATGGTGCCTGGCTGAAAGTCTTTATGTAATGAAGATTTAAAAGGTTTGATTCTAAAATAAAACATGATGTGGTTTATGTAATTATAATATCTGAATTAATGTTTCTACTTCTACACAACCAAAATACATACTTTTTCATTAACATGTATTATCAAAGTATATGTGTGTTTATAATTTATATTCATATATAAATATGTATATATAACACATTTATACATGCATACCTAGATATGGCATTGTAATTTAACTCAGAGTAAAATTAATGCTAATTTTTATTCAATATGCATTTTTCAAAACATATTATGTCTACTGATAATACAAATTTGAATGAAGTATAAAGCACCAGGCCCAGATATCTACGATCTAGCTGAAGAAAGAGAAGTCTTACATTTCCAACACTGAAAATGCTGGAGTCCTCCTATGCGATCTCTCCGCAACTAGTTTTGGTTGCTCTGAGACTACCTTCTGCTCAGAAGCCAGACAATTCTTCCAAAATGCTAATCAGTGCACCTTCGTTTCTTGCTTAAGCCTAGTCCTATTGCCTTCAGTGGAATGGCCAACAGCAGTGTACCAAGACTGTTCTGAGCCATCTCATGCTTATGTCTCAAGCCCCATCTTGTATATCTTGATTGCTCAACTCTGTATCCCTGC
The DNA here is from genome assembly GCF_000951045.1 of Mandrillus leucophaeus. Classification (NCBI taxonomy): domain Eukaryota; kingdom Metazoa; phylum Chordata; class Mammalia; order Primates; family Cercopithecidae; genus Mandrillus; species Mandrillus leucophaeus. The sequence goes on from NW_012103354.1 coordinate 2,714,980, forward strand.
TGAAATACTTGTGATTCTTTGTTGCTGTTGTTGTTGTTGTTGTTGTTGTTGAGAGAGAGTCTTGCTCTGTCTCCCAGGCTGGAGTGCAATGGCACGATCTCAGCTCACTGCAACCTCCACCTCCTAGGATCGAGCCATTCTCCTGTCTCAGACTCCCAAGTAGCTGGGACTACAGGCGCCTGCCACCACGCCCAGCTAATTTTTGTATTTTTAGTAGAGACAGGGTTTCACCATGTTGGCCAGGCTGGTCTCAAACTTCTGACCTCAAGATCCGCCTGCCTTGACCTCCTAAAGTGCTGGAATTACAGGCATGAGCCACGGCGCCCAGCCTACTTGTGATTCTTACACAAAAATATGTTGTTTCATTTATTTGTGCCTAGATAGAACTGTTCCCTCTCACCTCCCATTGGGTAAACTCTTACTCTGATCTGTTCTACGTAGGAATGGCCACACAACCATTATAAAAATGGTTCTGTTCTTAGAGCCCCTATTATTACACTCTGTTGTCTCACTTACCCCTCACCCCTCCTGCAAGGCTCCTGTTTGCTTGTCTCTTTCCTCCGGAGTCTGCTGGCACCAGAGAAACCACGAGGAGGCCTTAATCTTCCCATCCTCAAGGGCTTCCAGGCACTTTGCACACAGTAGGTTCACGATGCAGGCTCTTTGATGTAAACCAAAGGAGGAATAGTAAGACACATATGTATTTTATTGGGGAAAACAAAACAAAACAAAACAAAACAAAAACAATGTTTTGAGGGATAGTCCATTCCTACTATTTTCAAAACATAACTACTAAATTCAAAATGAATAATTTTTTTGTGCTTTAAAAAAGGATATTCTCTTTCTTCAGATGTTCACATTGAACACTATACAGAGACTCGGGGAAGATTTAAGCAGTTTCATAGTCACTAGGGGTCACTCTTATAATTTTGAATCTTGCAAACCTGTGTAGGTTATTTTCCTTACAAAGATTTAATTTCAACGCTCCCCTGGCCCTGACTCATACATAGAAAGATTCCAGTAATGATACCTGATGGGCATCTCTGCCACATAAATTACCTAAAAGCTATGTTTACTTTTTTGGTTGTTAACTATCATCAGAATGGTGGTGTTGCATGTGTTTAAGAGAAGCAGCAAGATAAAGTGAAAAGCTGATAGTCAAAGGATTTATTAATGAAAATCTTAATATTTCACCAATTATGTTCTCACTAGAAAATTTCACCTTGGTGTTTTTATGTCAATTGTTACAGACTTTTTAAAAGGTTACGGGGAGCCTTGCTCTTGTAATGTGTGGGTGGGCTTCCCATGGATGCATTGCTAAATTACCTGCGGAAATGCAGAAACACTTGGCTTTTCGAACCACCAAGTGTCATCTCAGCAGGATTCTTAATCACAAATATGCTGAAAGAAAACCAACAGACATTTGCAAATGACAGGGGAGCAGCAAAAAGAGAAACAAATCTCTTTTTAACTGTTCTGTGATCATCTTTATTCTTGTACCCACTCCCAATCCTTCCAAGCAATTAGTACATGGCAATCAATCATGGCTCTTCAGGCAGGCACCAGTTCAGGTATGTGGTGTTTGATTCACATCTCCCAGGAGCAAGAATTAAGGAGTTAGGAAAAGACAGGACAGGCAGGAAGCTGGGTAGAATAGATAGAAGGCTCAGGACAGGGCAACTTACCCCTTTACCTGGCATCTGAAGCCAGATGACCAGGAGCCTGGGGCATGTTCTCAGTAGAAATAGTTTTGGATGAAGATGGAAAAATTTACCCTTAAAAAATAAGTTTGAGGATATAGGAAAATTGAGAAAAATGACCACAGGCTTTTAAGACAGACTATCAGGTTGGAACTCTATGTCAGCTACTCAAAAGCAGTATAGCTAAGAGAAATTTGTAGGTTTCAATTTTTCCACTGTTATAATGGGAGCATGATAAAGACAAAACACACACACACTTATTCACTTATGTATACATATGTACACAAGTATATCCTTATGTGTGTATGTGCGTGTATGTGTGTGCGTATGTGTGTGCGTGTATGTGTGGGTGTGTGTGTCTCCAAGTCTAATTTCTTGCCAAAAATGTTGATGATCAAAAAGGCTTCCTTTCCTTTTCTGCTCTCTGAGGAAAGCGTATCTCTCTAATAAAAAGTCAGCAAATATTGACCTAATATACAAATGGAGGACAAGATAGAATATTTGAAATTGGATCTATTCCAGAGTGTTTAGTTGGCGTAATACTATGGAAAAGCCTGCTTTCCACTCATTCAATCTCTTTGAGAGGCATCATAAAGCATTTATTGATTTTTAAAAAGAGAAATAAGAAGAAAAATGTTCCAATTGAATATGAAGTCAGGCCATCCAATTTCAGTTATAGACTTGAGCAATGGGTCTGCCAGACCCTCTAGGTGGGTTCAGCTTTACTGAACATAAAAAACAAAAAGAGAAATTTACAAGTTGGAAATTCCTCAATTCAAGGATAGGGGAAAACCTAAAGCTCTTAAGCCAGCGTGCAGAAGAGATGACTATTGCATGCTCTAATACTGGTCTCTGCTGACTCTGAGTACCTCATGCCGGGGTTAACTTTATGTCCAGCCACATGTTTCCCATAGCCTCTAACTACAGATGCTAGGAGGAACATTGCAATGAAAGCCACAAAGCACAGATAGGGCTATTTAAAGATTTTAGTGACCAATATAGAGAGTGAAACTCCATGAGCAGCTTCAGAGGGACATGCAAGGAAGTGTGCTTATTGTACCTCCAAGGCATTTGCTTAAGAAGCTTTTAAAAACACTATTGCTTTTAATCTTTATGTTCCAAAAAGAAAAACATTCTATCTGGAAAGTCCATCTCTTGTGTATCTTTCTACAATCTTAAAGATTTTGGACAAGCAATGGTGCCATTTTTGAAATGGAAATTACAATGCTTCTGTGGGTAGCGAGGCATAGAACTCTGTGGTGGAGAACATGACTTTGCATGTACAGAGATACGATATTGTCTACATTATTTAACCTCTAAGATAACTTTACTATTGTCTAAAATTGGATAATAGCACCTCCTTCTCAGATGTTTCATGGAGATTGAAAACAAACTGAAGGCTGGGCACAGTGTTTCATGCCTGGAATTCAAGCACTTTGGGAAGCCGAGGCGGGCAGATCCCGAGGTCTGGAGATCGAAGCCATCCTGGCCAACATGGTGAAACCCCATCTCTACTAAAATACAAAAAAATTAGCTGGGCATGGTGATGTGCACCTGTAGCCTCAGCTACTTGGGAGGCTGAGGCAGGGGAATTGCTTGAACCCAGGAGGTGGAGATTGCGGTGAGCCAGGATGGCACTCCAGCCTGGCAACAGAGTGAGATTCCATCTCAAAAAAAAAAAAAAAAAAAAAAGATAATGCACTTAGATATTAGTACAATGTCTAACATATTGCAAGCACTAAATAAATAGCAGCTACTATTATTAATAGTATAACAATTATCAATATTGCAAAATAAACAATAATTTTTTCTACTCTTGTTAGTTTGTTTCATGAGGAATTGCAGAGCTTTATCTATCTACTCCACTTGCAATTCTAGTAGCAGCCATTGTCAGCAGGGTAAGGGTCGTACCATGCCTGGCCTCGCTTTCCTTTGTACTATTTGAAAGAATTTGCAGAAAAAAAAAAAAAAAGAGTTGTAAATAAATTAATTTAAGTTTAGTGCACAAAGATGATATAAACATGGGGCTGCCCTGCATTTCAACATAGCTCTTATCTCTAGAAACAGAAGAACAGACAGGATGATCTGTAAGATTCTTTAGAATCTAGAGGTCTTAACTTCTTAGCCATTTGAATTTCCTCAAATGATGCGTATTCTGCATGATGCTCTTGGCTGAGTGGATGGAGTGTCTCTCATTGGTGCCAAAAAAGGAATTACCTCTCCATAAAGTGAGAGCAAAAGCACAAACAGAGCAATTTCCTTATTCCTAATTTTTACTCTTGAAATGATGCAAAACTGACCTTATGGACAGAGTTGAATATTTACCATTTGAAAAGAATTTGAAATAACCTATAATTCCCTTCAAATATCCGTATCATATCTCAGTGTCTAGTTTGTTTTTTATCTAATGATATATCTTTACATATCTACATATCGCCTAATAACCCTGGTTGAAATACAATTTCCTCAAAGAGAAGACAAGTATTATATTTTTTGTTAAAAACATCTTAAAGGCAGCTATCATCACAGTATCTTGGGGCAAAACCCCATCCCAATGAGGCAGAAAATGTCATGACAGGGCAGGAAGTTTTTGAAAGGAAACTGTGAGCACCAACAACTGACTTTTCCCATGTCATTAATCCATTAAGCTATTCATCTATGTTTTTTGCTCAACCATTATACTAGAGACCCATTATTGACCATACTTCATGGTAGATATAGATGTAGGGACACGATGTGTGTAAGACTTAGTACATAAATATAATGCATTTCCAGTTCAGAGGAGGAGACGTACTTGCTCGCAGGCAGTTGTTTGCATAGTTCTATGAGGAATGCTGCAAGATACACCTGCAGCAGGTACACCAGACGGGCCAAAAAGCTGAGTGATAATCCCCTGGCTGTTATCAAGAAGGTATAAAATAGAAAAATAGGTGATATTTCAGTTGAACCTTCAAATAGGTATAGTTACTCATCAGAAAAATAATTTTGCACTGGGCTGATCTTGGCTGTAGTTTTATTAAACATTATATGATCAGAACAATGAAATTCACTTTAATAACTTTCATGGGGAGTTTTTGTCTTCTTATTGTTCTGATACATTTGGAAATAAATCAGAATAATATAATCATAGAAGTGAAAGGCACTATATTGTTAAACCTAAAATATAACCACTAACATTATTGAGGAGCTTATTATGTGCTAAGCATGACATCAAATGTTCTACATACAAACATATTCTCATTAATCTGGTCCAAGACAATATGAAAGAGGCAATAGCAATTCCCATTTTATAGATGAGGAAATTAAAGCTCAGAAAGGCAAGCACCTTTCCCAAAGTTACATCTGATAGAAACTCATATCAGGGCTTTCTGGTTTTGAAATTTATGTTCCTAACAATTATGACATACTACAACATTTCCCTATTATCTGGGGCATCGTTACTCAGAGTACGAACCACTGAGCAGCAGTATCAGCATTGCCTAGGAATATGTTAGAACTGAAGAATCACAAGTTTCACCCCAGATCTTCTGAAAAAGAATCTGCATTTAACCCAAATCCTCAATTGTTCACATGTATAATAATGTTTGTGAAATGTTGATTTAGTCTCCTCCTTATTACTATAAATGCAATACAAATGATTATTTGCCTCCTGCTTAGAGGGCAAAAAAACTCACTATTTTATGTGGCAGTTTCACTTGCTAACTTGCTAAGGAAGCCTGTCCCCCTGTAACACAGAAACAAGATGACTTCCTTGTAATGAGTGTCCTTTTCTTTTGGTACAATGGGACATGCATTCCACCGCCCTTTCGTGTGTCAACTCTTCACCTAGGTGGCCCCTGTGTGAATACATGGTAACTCTTTTATTCTTCATGTTCATCTAATTATCTCAATTTCTTTTACTTTAATGATGTCATGTCTACCCTCCATCTTTTTGGTTCCTCATTTATGGGCCAGCCGTAACTCAACATTGTCCCTCTCAAAAAATATCCTATGCAGTGAACCAACTAATGCAGATGTATTCTCCCTGAGGGTGAGTATAGTTAAAGATTCGCTTTCTGTGATCTGAATATAACACCAAACATCTACAGCATCTCATTAAGCCAGTGATCATCTCAAATGCTAGATCCTATTCCCAGACACCAAAACAAATCATCTCCATGTTCTCTCTACTTATGGCCGGATTTGGGGAAGTAGACCCTATGTATACCCCTTCACATTTTGCCAGGGTGTAGGGAATCACATATCTGAAACTCATTCTCTCTTGAAAACTCTTCAGTAATTTTCTTCTCTGAGAGCTTCAGACATTTGGACGCTCACTGAGTAATTACGAATTTTCATTGTGTGTTATTTAGGCAGTACTAGCAGGATTCATTTATCCTTTAAAAAATGTTCACTGAGCATCTAGGCCTTAGGGAAGCAAACGTGAGTAAGTAAGAGTCCTTGCTTTATAAGAGGTCACAGACTGGAGAAAGAGAAACAGGTAAGTAAAACGATTATCACCATAAAAAGATTATGCACAGTTCTAAGGGGAATAAATGATGAATTGCCTTGGAGAGGAGCAAAGGACTTCATAGAGAGATGGAATTTGAGCAGTTGGACGGCTATAAGGATATAGCATAAGGATGATTTTACTAGTCAAAGAAGACAGAGTCACTCCAGGTAGAGGACCAGGTTGTGAACAGGCAGAGAGAAAATAACATTATCATAGAATATTTAGAGAATGGTGACGAGTCCAGTAAATTGGATTCAGAAGAAGGGAGAGTAAAAGCTACAGACAAATTGTTGTTAAGTAATATTTTAAGAAGTCCTTGTACACTAAACCATGTATCGAGAATTTTATCCTTTACACGCAGGGGAGTCACGCAAGATTCTTTTAAAATAAGGGATATTACGATCCCATTTGTGATTAGAAGTAAAACGCAGCTGGTAAGTTGGACAATAGATTTGAAGGGGAGAGAAACTGAAGGTTGAAAAGACCTCACTGAAGGTTGGAACCATAGTCCATAAAACAGTTGTTGAAAGTACTATCTGATCAATGCTTGTAAAATGTATCATCCAGATATAAATGGCCAAAGCACATTAACAATAAGAAAAGCTTTGCCAGCACAGTTGTTTTACTCCTAAACAAAACAAATGCTTAAAGCTCCTGGAAATTATAATAGAATTAATTTCAACTCCCCATTGGTAGGGGAAAATCCTGAAGCACATTTTCTGCTGAGCATTTCACTGGATGAACGAACCAGAAAGTCTGAGTACATATTGTTAATGAAATGTATAAATATTCTACCCATTCAGAAGAAATCTGTACTGTAAATCCAAGGATGGAAGAAAACAGCTTTCAGAATAAACACTAAATAGGGGGAAAGTCAGATCATATTCAGAAAGAAATATAAACACATAAACCCCTGTGTATTCTAACCAAGCAATCACTTAACCAGCAGGGAGTGAAAGTTTATAAACCCAACAATCTCACTGGGGTTTTTGAGGATTCTAAATGCAATTCAAATTACTTTACAATTTTCAATATGTTTTCCCACCCAGTGTCTCATTTAATGCACATACCTCTGAAAGATTGCTGCTATTGTCCACATTTAACAGAAAGAGAAAAATTTAGGTTCTAAAAAGTTGAATAACTTATTTAATTTTCAAGTCTCTGTGTTACAACAAAGACTGAAACAAAGGTTTCCCTTAGGGTAGACCATAGAAATTGCCAATTCTTAGGTTAAAATGTTTAAATATCAGTAACTTTGTATGGTTCAACCTAACCGATTCCAGGTACAGTGCTCTAAGATTGATAATCAACAACAAGTAATTTTATTCTGCTTCCATGGTTGCAAAGGCAAATTAATTCAAAATTTCAAATGAAATGTCAAGTAAAATGGTTCTAGATCTCAGTTCAACTGGACCAGAAAACTGGTTCATATTTGTCACTGAAATGCATGTTAAACTGAAAGAACAGATATTTACAAACCTTCCTTTCTCTTATTTTTCTAAGAGCCCCCATGAATATTTTCATTACTCATAGACTATCATCTCTACAATATTATAGTGTGAAGGATAATATGTTAAAGTCATATTCTATGTGATAACATATTTTACATGTAACTATTTGTGTATATGAATCACACATAACTATTCTATGTTTTGTTCCAGTTCAAAATATCCTTTTTATTAACATGTAGCATTTTATGAGCTATATTTTACCTCCATGTTTCAGGAAATTAAAAAAAAGAAGATGTTCAGTAATATAATTGTAAAGATGAGCCTGTGCCCTATGAATCATGATAGCTTATGCAAAAAAAGTGATATAAGATCCCTTGCTGGTAGGATCCAATCAAGAACTCTTTGAATCATATCCTTTTGCTTATAAGGTGAAGGCCACAGATTTTTAAGGACCTTAACTTTGTTATTTGCTTCTAATTGAAAGAATGTGTCTACAACGAGTACAAAGAGTTCTCATTATCTGAACTTCCATCTCAGCCCTTGAGGAAGCTTGCTTCCCTAGTGACCTTTAACTAGTTTGTTTCATCTTTCTAGTGGCTGCATATGGTGACCAAAGCTATCCACATGGGCATACAATCTTTGCAAAGAACTTAAGTAGACCCAACCCAGTATCCACTGGATATGTGCACTTACGGCATCAACCAGAGGTCAATCAGATGCAAAAGGCAAAACATCCCATCTTGAAACAACTCTGAACATCCAGAGGCAATATAGTTATGCTGAACTGAAATACAGCACCAATAATTAATAGGTCTTTCGGTTTCCAAAAATTTTGAATAACAATGTTGCTTCCTCTTTCACAAGGCATCAGGTATCCTACATTGGTCTTATCCCCTCAGATTAAAATCTGCACCAGTTCTATAATCTGTTCCTTATATAATAAAATGTTAATTCCTTCAATAACCTGACATTTTCCTCTGACATCCCCATGTGATTTTAAATGTAGCAATCAGAGGTACCTTCTTTCCCACCTAAAATAATAACCAAACTATGTTGCACTCTTACTTAAAAGCCAAAATTATTTTCAAGCCACTATCAGAATAAAGGATGAACTCTTGCCTCTCACATTTAATGCTCATGATGTTATATTTGCCAATCTCTTCTCTGACTCACTGATAGCACCCCTTGACATTACACCTCTGTAGAAAAGCCTTGTTTTCTTGACTCTCCTAGCCTTTCCACAGGCTGTGTTTTTCCCTTTTCTCATAGAGAAGCCCTACAAGACTCAACTTAGGCCACCTCTCTGAGTAAGTCTTTCTTTATTGACCTAGGGTCAGGTAGGGGCTGTTCCAATGTGTTCTACCCTCTCCACTACTGGTACTTACCATACAGTAATACATTTGGAAGTTTCTTTCTTTGTCTTCCTCCCAAACATGCACGAATGGATTAGGACCTCTTTGAGGGTAGGCACTGTTCTCTTCATCTCATCTTCCTTTCTTTTTATATCATTCCTGATAAAAACAAAGGCCCGAGTTAAGTAAACAACTTAAAACTAATACAATTTAGCAGTTGGGGAGTGACAAAGACTACATACATAGAGCAGACTTTAATGGGTTGTAAACACTTGGATCTTAAAATGGTTTTCCGGTTGATTAACAATCCCGGTCTACTGGGCAATTCACTCGCCAGGTTGGACGTGGGTAACTCTCTTGCAAAAAAAATGTTTAAATCAGCCAAAAGGTGATTATTTTTAGGAGTTATTGCTCAGGGAGAGGATGTGTTATGGCTCAATGACTAGAGAGTTGTCATTCTCCATCTCTGAGCTCCCACACAGTCCTGGTCCTTACTACCACAAAAAGAAATGTAAAGTCATGCTTAAAACTGGAAGAAATAAAGCTGTATTGAGGATAAGCAAATTACATTCCGGTTTCTTCTCCCTTTTATTTTTACCTGACAATGTCAGGGTGATCTTAACTCCCAGGATTTTCAACAGTTTGAGTGCACTTCTTGAATACCCAGCCAGCAACATAAAAAGTGAGACTTCAGGTCAGGAGGAAAATGGTCTTTCTTTAAATAGGATTAGGATGGCTTCCAGTGAGATGATAATTTGATTATGGAACAACCAAGTCAGAGGGAGTGTGTTTAGATCAACTTTAAGAAATAGAGGAAACTAAAAGCTTCTTTATTGTGAGCCAAAGGATGACAGCAGAAGCCATCACTGAAAGGTGAAAATATTTATAAATAAGTGTATAGTAGCCCTGTGCAGAATCGCTGACTAATATTTTCTAGCCCCACTCCCCTACCCAAATACTAATTCTTCCTGGAATTCAAATTCCTTCATAGACTGGTCCCTTCCTAACTCCAAATCGACTGGTGTGGGAGTGATTTAAAAATGTAAGAATACGCAGATTCCAAACCAAGAGATTCTATTTTAATTGGTCTCAAATAGGACTTGGGTACAGACATTTTTTAAAGCTCCTAGGTGATTCTAATGCCTTTCCAACATTGAGAGATTATGCCACACCCACAACTCAACTATCTTTTGCTAGTACCATAAACAGCAGTTTTAAATTTAGCATTTAGTTGTGATAAAATTACCTTTATTAAACTGTTTGCTTGAATGTGAATGGCACTTGTGTCTGTCAACTGATACTAGCTCCATACTAATTGTTGCTTTAAGTCACTAGGTAGCCTCAGGAATTAATAAATAATAATAATTATAGCCAATGTTTATTGAGGTACTGTTCTAAGCACTTTAAAAGTAATAATCCATTTAGTCCCTAAAATAAAGCTATGACTTAAATACTCTTATCATCTCATTTACATTTTACAGATAAGGAAACAGAGGCTCAGAAAATTTGGAATGATTGGCTTGAGACGACAGAGTTAATGTAAGAGGAGACTGTGTTCTGTGAAAACCAGCAATTTACCTTGATACTTGTTCAGAATGATTTTGATAAGCATTCAATACAGTAGGAGATGTAAGGGCAGGTCCAAGAATGTGGGCAGTGGTGCTAACACATCTGGTTTAAACTTGACCCTGTGGCTTACAGGCTGTGTGATCTTCCACGAAATATCTCAACTCTTTGAACTTCGGTTTTCTCATTTGTTTAAATGGGGATTTCAATGGTTTCAGCTTCATGGTGAGTTTACTAAGACCTGGAATAGCTAGATAACTTAATAATAGGGACTCACAGGGTTTAATGGCAGAAGAATTAAAACTTAGACATTTGGATTTATAGATTCGTTTTCATTTGAGCATAATATCTGTTATTTGAGAGCCTGGTTAGAAGTACCTCTAATACTCAGGTAAAAAAGGATATTTTCTAACTGTGTGAGATATGACCCAGTACAGAGAACACACCAATTATCTACAGGGGGTAAGCCTAGGTGCTTAAACTAGTTAATGAGTTAACTAAAAACTCAACGGGGATCCTCTTTTGTTAGTGCATTTTTTTTTTTTTTTTTGGAAAAGCACATAAAGCACATGGAGCCTGCCAGTGACCTATCAATCTTCAGAATCTGACATGAGAATCTGCAGGTTATGAGGCCAAGAATCCCACTAGAGTCAGACAGATGTTTCTTCCTGCTTTATACTGCATGCCACTACATAAGGAGGTGAAGCATTACCTGGACCATGAGGAGACCCCATTCTTGCTTCTGTGCTTTCTGATTGACCCGCTTTTTGTACTATAAGCACTTGGTCTTCATTATGTTCTGGAAAGCAGTGAACCACAGACAGTACAAGGGGACTTATAAAGGGGACATATGGTTTATGTGTAACCTCATCTATAGCTCCATTCACCTGCAGGGCATCTGCTCTGAAACTACAGTGTGTAGCCAAATAGAAATTTAATATAAAAGCCAAAACCAATTATCTTATTTTATTAAGCTTGGGACATTTCACTTTTGTCTGAATGAGATAATTTGGCATTCATTACTTCAGTGTGCTAGTAGAACTCGGTCTTATTGAAAATAAATTGAAATTCTATTTTGCTGTATTATACAAAACATGCTGCTCTTCACTGAGGCAACCTGCCATTGATTTCCTAACTATGTTTTCAATACATCCAATTCATGATCTGAAAATTCAAATAATATTTACCTTATGAAGAATTTACATGTCTACTGATAGCTAATATAATTATCTCTAATCATAGTACAGGTACTATCATGTATGTTCCTTCAATTGTCACAGAAAATCCATGAGATAGCATAATCATCCTCATTTTCAGAGAAGTAATCTAAGCAGGGGAGGGAAAGAAAGTTGCCTAACTCATACAGCTAAAATTCTTTTAACCATTAGACTCCATTAGCTTTCACATAATGATCTTGCTATCAATATGAAACATAAACTCCTTCTTTATTGTTTGTATCTCAGATAGATAGAGTCAATAGAATTGATATGGATTCGTTAGGCTATCTGAGATGTTAAACAGTTTGGGGATGCTCAGAAGTGACTTGCATGAGCATGGTAACTGGACAGAACCAACTTCTTTAGAAATAATCATTAAGGAAATGATGAAGCCAGAATTCTAGTACCCCAGATCAGGACACTGCTATTTAGGCTTTGCTGGAAACATGCTTTACCATGATAGATTCGCTTAAACCCACAGAGTTTTCTTCCTATATCAAGTAGAGAAAATAATCCCTGTCATTCATATCCTCAGAAGTGTGAAAGACCAGTTGAAATGTTTACCGTTTCTTCAAGGTATGTTCTGTGAGGCTCTGGAATTGCAGAAGGGGTTTAAGAGTGCACAGTGCCTTGCCTGCAATCCCTCTGCTTCAACCAGTACAGTGATGCTTCTATTTCTTTAACATTTTGGTGAGTGAAGATGTGAATAAAAAAACCGTTCTAAAAATAATAAAAACTTCACAACAATTGAGATGGTGCATGTGAAAACATGCTTTATGGTGTACAATAAGTAATGGATTGTTTTTTCCTCCTTAGTATTAGCATAAAATGTGAGCCAGGTTTTCATTCGGAGAGGAGCATGCATGTCATAGAAAAAGCACTGATTGTGACATTGGAGAGGATGCTGCTTGTCTTCTATATTAGGGCTCTTGAGTGAAACAGAAACAATATATACCCTATATATTGTATCTTCATCATTATTATTATAAGAAATTGGCTTGTGTGATATGGAGGCTAAAAAGTCCCAAGATTTGTAAATTTGAAACATAAAATATGTGGATGTTTCAGTTCAAGTTAGAAGACAGGAAATATCTGGTGTACTCTGACAGGAGGGGTCCATTTTTTTAGAGGTGGGATCTTGCTATGTTGCCCAGGCAGGACTTGAACCCTTAGGCTCAACAAGTAATCTTCCTGCCTCACCTTCCCTAGTAGCTTAAACTAAAACACACTGGGATCAGGAGGGGCCTTCTTCCTTATGGGAGGGTGATATAGTTTGGATATTTGTCCTCTTCAAATCTCATGTTGAATTTTGATCCCCAGCATTGGCCGTGGGGCCTAGTGGAAACCGTTTCATCACCTTCATGCATGACTTTGTGCTGAGTCTTCACTCTATTAGTTCCCATGATAAGTGATGGTTAAAAAGAGCCTGGCAACTTCTTCTTCTCTCCCTCTTTCTACCTCTCTTGCCACGTGGCATAGCTTCCCCTTCTCCCTTTCCCCAGGTGCCATGATTGGAAGCTTCCTGAGGTCCCTTTCCAGAAGCAGATGCTTGTGCCATGCATCTTGCACAGCCTGCAGAACTGTGAGCCAAATAATCCTCTTTTCCCTATAAATTACCCAGTCTCACATATTTCTTTACAGCAACGCAGAATGGACTAAGATAGTCAACATTTTTTTTTTCTATTCAGACCTTTAACAGATAGGATGAGCTTATATCCATTGGGGAAAGCAATCTGCTTTATTCAGTCTAACAATTCAAATGTTGTTTTCATCCAGAAGGATCCTCACAGATACAACAGAATAATGTTTGACTAAATGTTGGGCACCCCATGGCTCAGTCAAGCTGACGCATAAAATTAACCATCACAGCTTTCTATTCTGCCACTTCCTGAGAGGAACTGGATAAATCACTTAAACTGTTTAATCAGCAACGCAATGAAGATAAGAAATCATATAATGTAGGGCATTTTGGAGAAATAATTGTGTCATTTTCTATGAAGCATCTTTTAGCATATGAATTATATCTGTTTTTATTCTGCATCCTTTCAAATAAATGCTCCTTCATCTGTAAAGTGGGAATAATCTTTGCCACATCTACACATCATAAAAGATAATAAATGTGAAAGAATAAAGAATGACATAGGAAGACTTATATCCTGAGTAAGTCCGTCTATAAAGAGAGTCTTGATTCTCTTGTTTCCCTATTCTGGGGACAATAGGCATGTCAGAAACATTCTGTAACACACATGTACACACATAAACACATACACAAAGATCCTCGTGGCAATAGGCATCACAGTTCAGGCTTCCCAAATACACAGTTCAGGCTTCCCAGATAATAATGCTTTTTTATCCATCCACCATTTTGTCAGACACGCATTGTATTTTGAAACCAAAATATACATGCATATTAAATAATATATTCTAAACTATCTGCACTGCCAATTTGTTGCATCCATATGTTGAATCCATACCCTTTTTTGTCCACACTTGCATTTAAGTTAGAAAACTATGTTAGTTATCAATTAACTTACAATAAATTCGGCACACTTAGTAGCTTCAAATAATACACATGGATTAGCTCACAGTGTGGAGCAGGAATTTTGACATTGATTGGCTGCTTCCTCTGTGTGACTGCAGTCATGATATTGGCAATGGCTGGGTTCTCTTCTGAAGGCTTAACTGAGGATGGATCCATTCCCAAGCTCCCTTAGGTTTTTGATAGAATCGATCATTTATGAATGTAGGACTGAAGTACCCAGGTCTTAGTTTTCTTGTAGATCACTCTCCGATTTTAGAGGGCTTCTGCAGTTCCCTGCTAAATGTTCTCTTTAAAAGCAGCTCATACTATTGCAGCTTGCTTCTACAATGCCATCAAGACAGCAAGAAATCTAATGTAGATCTTCAAAGAAGATTATGTCCCATATGATATCATGTAATCATGAAATGACATCCCATGACCTTTGCCATATAATGTAACACAATGGAAGGAGTGACAGTCCATCTCCTTTGCAATATTGTATGGCTTAGGAACAAGTCATATCGCCACTCTATGGGAGGAGACAACACAGTCCCTTCTGCTGTGAATACCGGAAGGCAAGAATAACTGGCAGTTCTTTCAGGGTCTGCCCTTTGCAGTAATGAACCAGAGATATATGCAGCTATTACAAAAAAAGGTGAGATGGACTTTATTTGTTAACCTATTATTTGTTAAGAGATATGATTTTCTGCAAGTAAGTTTGCAACATGTTCAGAGTACCTATTTGCTCATGTAGACAGTTCAGAGGAGGCTCTATTTCCCATAGTGACACAAATATAATTTTAATTGCCACTCCAAAATACGAATTTATATACATGCACATATATATTCGGTTCTGGCAAAAGTTAAATCATTCAGTAAATGATGTGATGAATTCCTAAAGACACTCAGTTCTCCCAGTGCTGAGGTACACTTCGGCACAGATTCTCTGATTCAAGCATGCTTATGCACTACACGGAATATAAGCACTATGGATTTCTTTCATGGAAAGTTCAACTTCCCCATAGGAAAAGAAAGCATTCATTCTTTCTTTTAAAAAGTCTCAGCACTATTCTTTTAAAATCACTCTTTGTAGTTGCAGCTGACATGCAATTTTACCCTAAAATACTATTGCTTTTGAGAGATGATGTTCAGCTAATGAAAATAATGATAATTTGGCTTGGGTGGGAGGTATGATATGGGTACATTTTTGCTTTCTTCTTTGTGTTTTTCTGGATGGTTTTAATTTTTGGTAATGAGCTTTTTATTTAAAATCACAAGAAAGTAATCAGCTTTAAGTCATTGTATTGTGAGATACAAGGTAGTTAAAGGCAGGAAAAACATATTCACAACTCACACAGCTGTAAAACAAGGAATATTTGGTACTGCAGACCAGCTTGCATGTGGACTGTAAGACAGGCAATGTTAATATGGATTTCCAACCATACCAGCAGGCCTGTGTCCAGCACAGCTTTCGAGGCTCCCTTGTTGCTAGGTCAGTAATGCTATGGATGACTGTGTCTGAGTCATAAACCACATAGTGACATGTAATCCAAATTGAGAGAGCAAAAAGGAATCCTCCAGTGCAAATCACAGTCTAAGATGGAAATAATGAAACCTAATTTGAAAATACTGGACACTTAAAACTGTATTTCTCAATCTCTTTCCCAGAAATACTGAATCTCCCTGTTTCCAATCAAACATGTGGAAACCCTAAGCCAGAAATGTGACTGTGTAGTTACAACCTCTCAGCATTGACATTTCCTGGACCCTATTTGCTTTCTCCTCCATTATGACTTTAACTTGTTACTATTGCCTGAAATATAAGTGGAACACGTTCAGAAACAAGCAATAAACTTTGTACACTGAATAAACCGTTAGTTACTAACTGGGAAAGATTGCTTAGGGGAAAGCTGAACAGGACAGAAAATCAAGAAATGTTATGAAGAGCATTTACCAGGTGCTGGATGTCACTTGTCTACAAGTGTAATAAAATCACACTTGGAGGAGTCCTAGATCCTGTGTTGACATTGGATTTGAATTATGAAGGCATGAGAGACGAGTGTCTGATTCCCTAATAGGGTTCTTCTGCACCTATCAAATTTGCAGATAACATATCATCACACACATAAATGCACACACATGAGGACATAAACACAGAGTTTACATCTTTATTAGAAACATATTCATGGTGTAAGAGGGACATTTCTAACTGATGTCTTTATATTAAACATAAGGAAATATTAAACAATGATACCTTCTTTGAAATAAGTGAAAGTGTATTGTTTCATAAAATATATACTACAGATAGCTGATATATCCAACTTTGAAATCTAAATTTGTTTAAATCAGTCATTTTGGCTTTAAATCATTTTGAAACACCTATGTACTTCCTGCATTACTAAATATAAATTGTAAATTTAAGTTAAAACCATTGATTATCATGACCTTCTTTATAGATACCAATTGCTGAAGAGTGGCCAGTTACTTGCTCTGTAGAAAAATGACCCCTAATTGCATTATTTATTTATATACCCTTTTGTAGTTACATTCTTACTGTTATTTGTATAACTTTCATTTCTGTCTCATTAATGTCACAGTCTCTTGCTTCTAATTTAATGTTTCTAATATTCCTTTTGCAAGAAAACCAGTCAATCAAGTTAAAGTAAAGAATCAGAGAAAATAAAATGGCCAGAAATGTAATGTATAAGCTTAATAAACCTTAATCAAATATGCCTTTGCCTTAGTGTTAAGTGCTCATGTTTTTTTATCTTCATAATTTTTTGATAAATATAATAGTCTCTGAAAAGTTGTTATACATATCTTTTAAAAACATAATATCTTTAGGGTTGGGCAGGGTGGCTCACGCCTGTAATCCCAGCACTTTGGGAGGCCAAGGTGGGTGGATTACGAGGTTAAGAGATCAAGATCATCCTGGCTAACACGGTGAAACCCCATCTCTACTAAAAATTAAAAAAAATTAGCTGGGCACGGTGGCAGGCGCCTGTAGTCCCAGCTACTCGGGAGGCTGAGGCAGGAGAATGGCACGAACCTGGGAGGCGGAGGTTGCAGTGAGCCGAGGTCGCGTCACTGCACTCCAGCCTGGGCGACAGAGAGAGACTCCGTCTCAAAACACACACACACACACACACACACACACACACACACAGTATCTTTATGAGATGTAATTCATATAAAATTCACACATTTACATCATACAGTTTAGTTTTTTTTTAGTCTATTCAGAGTTGTACAAACATCACCACAATCAGTTTTATGACATTTCATTACCCCTAAAAGAATCCATATCCATTACTGACCAGTGTCAATTTACCTTAGAAACCCTCAGCCCTAGGCAACCATTAGTTTACTTTTTGTTTGTATAGATTTTTCTAATCCAAACATTTTATATAAATTGAATCATAAAATATGTGGAGGGTGTGTGTGACTATCTTCTTTCTCTTAACATATCTCCAAGATATGTCTATGTTGTGGCATATATCATTAATTAATTCCTTTTAATTGTCAAATATCATTCTGTTGTATGGATATACCAAGTTTTGTTTATCCATTCATTGATTCAAGGCATTTGGGAATTTTCTACTTTTTGACAATTGTAAATAATGCTGCTGTAAGTATTTGAATATATATGTTTTTTCGTGAACATATATTTTCACATCTCTTGGGTATATACCTAAGAGTGGAACTGTTGGGTTACATGATAGCTATGTGTGTAAACTTTGGAGGAACTGCCACATGGTTTTCCAAAGTAGTTGCACCATTTTATATTTGCACAACAGTGTTTGAGGGTTTCAATTTCTCCACATTCTTGTCAATACTTACTAATACTTTTCTTTTTGGTTAGAGCAGTCCTAATGTATATGAAGTAGTGTCTCATTGTGTGTGTGTGTGTGTTTTATTTTCTTTTCCTAATGGCTAATGTTGTTGGTGAGAAACACACTCGCCTGTCCAAACCCAGAAAATGGACTTAGAGACATGAAGAACAGCAAAGGTGAGACTTTAATGACCGTCTTGCAAGATCGGGTATCTGGCAAGCAGACACACCCAGTGCAGTTTCAACAAGCAATTTATCCCCTAGTGTGCAAATCCTTCCCCTAGTTCCTCATAGGGTGAGAACTATGGGGTTACGATCTTCCCGGAGGACGCCTAAGTTTCATTATCCCCTTGTAAAGTTATATCTTGTCCCCTTCCCCACTTTAAGTTTCAATTTCCCAATGGCAAAGCTTTCATTCCTTTTATGGATTAGGCCCCCGGCCTTTTTCTCCCTCCCCTCTGACTTCTGTGCGTCTTATCACTCTTCCCAGATGTCTGTACCATGTGATTTGTCATGTCCGCAAGGGAGCTGTCCGGACTTGCCTGGGCCTGTTTTCTGAAAACAGACAATTTTAAAAGTACTTCTTACAGTATGGACCATATTTTTTATGACTTTATTGGCCTTTTGTATTCTGTCTTTGAAGAAATATCTAGTCAGATCCTTGGCCTATTTTTAAATTGAGTTACTTGTCATTTTATTGTTCAGCTGTAAAAATAAGTTTATATATTATACATAAAAATTTCATACCAGACTTATCAGGTATATAATTTACAATGCACATTTGTAATCCCATCCTGTGGGTTGCCTTTCACTTGTTTGATGGTATCCCTTGAAACACAAACTTTTTAAAATGAAGTTTATCTCTTTTTTCTTTTATTGGTTTTGCTTCTGGTGTCATGTGTAAGACAGCTTTACCTAACCCAAACTAAAAAAGATTTGCTTCTATATTTTTTCTAAGTGATTTATAGTTATTGCTCTCATGTTTAGGCCCATGGTCAATTTTGAGTTAATTTTGTGTGTTGTGTAGAAAGCACCCAACCAACATTTTGGATGTAAATATTCTTTCACATGTTAATATTCAATTATGCCAGCACTATTTCTCCAAAGGGTCAGTCTTTCATATTGTATGAATTTGAGAGTCTTTTAAAAAATACAGGCTAAGCGCAGTGGCTCATGCCTGTAATTCCAGCACTTTGGAAATCTGAGGCGAACGGATCACCTGAGGTCAGGAATCCGAGACCAGCCTGGCCAACATAGCAAAACCCCATCTCTACTAAAAATACAAAAATTAGCCGGGTGTGGTGGTGGGCACCTGTAATCCCAGGTACTCAGGAGGCTGAAGCAGGAGAACTGCTTGAACCCAGGAGGCAGAGGTTGCGGTGAGCTCAGATTGCACCACTGCACTCCAGCCTGTGTGACAGAGGGAGACTCCGTCTCAATTAAAAAAAAAGAATACACTAGATACAGATGTGTTTACCTCTGGTCTCAATTTTATTTCATTGAACTACATATCTTTCCTTATTTCAACAACAGTACTAAGCTGTTTTGATTATTGTAGCTTTGTGGTAAGTTTAAAAATTGGAAAGTGTGAGTCTCCCAAATTTGTTTTTTAAAGGTTGTTTTTACTATTCTGGATTCTTTAATTCATATGAACCTTAATAGCAGCTTGTCAATTTCTGAAAAAAATACAGCTGGTATTACAATAGGGATTTTATTAAATATGTACAACAATTTAGAGAATATCTCTGTCTTAACAATAGCTTCTAATAGATGAACATAAAGTGTCATTTCCTTTATTTAAGCTTTAATTTATTTGATAAATGTTTTGTTGTTCCCAGAATATATTTTTCACCTCTTTTGTTAAACTTAATTCTAAGAATTTTACTAATTTTGGTGCTACTGAAAGTGCATTTTTTTCCTTAATTTTATTTTGGATTGCTTATTGATAATTTATTCAAATGCAATTGATTTTTGGACATTTATTTTGTATTCTGCTACCTCATTGAATTCATTCATTACCTCTAATTGTGTCCTTCCCCTATCTCTGTGTGTGTGTGTGTGTGTGTGTAGATTCCTTAGGTGTTTCCATAGTTAAGACAATGTCATTTGAAAACAGAAATAATTTTACCTCTTTCTTTCCAGTTTGAATGTCTTTTATTTCTTTTTATGCCTAATTATCCCAGCTAGAACCTTCAGTATAACATAGAATATAAATAAGAGTGGACATCTTTATCTTCTTTCTTCTTTTTGGTCTTGCTGATTCTTTCCTCTGACAATTCAAATCTACCCTTGAGCTCCAAGATTAATTATTTTATTCAAGTTCAGCCCATTTCAGTTACTTTACTTTTCAATTCCAGAATTTCCAGTTGGTTCTTTTCTGTAATTTCTAACTTTTAATTCATATTTCCTTTTTATTGGGATATTGTCATTCTACCTTCCTTTACTTACTTAAGCATGAGTTCATTTAGTTCTTTCAACATATTTATGTTGGCTTCTTTGAAATTTTCGTCTGTTAAGTCCAATATCTGGGCAGCTTATTTTCCAGTGTATGGAGAACGCTTTTCTGCTTATTTGCATGTCACATAGTTTTTTTTTTTCCTAATATTTAGGTAACATAATGTAGCAACTCTGGACACTGAATCCCATCCAACGTGGATTATTACTGTAGTTGTTTATTTGTTTATTATTTTAGTGACTTAACTGTGCTATTGAATACCCTGGTCTATTTCTCCCAGAGTTTGCATCTAATGTCACTTTTTCCAGTATATACACTTGGGCATGTCCACAGTCAGCCTTGGATGCCAACAGTTTTGTCAGGTCTTTCTTTGTTTTGTTTTTTTTCCCCCCTGATTTAGCAGTTAAGCTGTCTGCCTTGGTTGGGTTGGTATCACATCCGGTTAATCAGCTCCATAAATTACTAGCTGATTGTGCTATTACTTTTGACAATTTCCAGGGATACAAATTGCGATAAAATAGGTCCTCTTTGCAGAAGGTGACTTTGAAGCCATTCTTTGAGAACTGTTCTGACTTCAGGAGAGATCGTCTTAGCTGCCCTTTTCTCTGACTCTCTGAGAAACCTCTGGCAAATGACTTAGTTTGTTTTTCTTACGGAACTACCAGTCTCCTCTGAATTTCTTACCACCAAAATATCCATTGTTTGTGAGAATGCTCATTGGCTTGAACTTCTCTGCATTCTGTTCCAACTAATTTCAATTCATTTGAGGGGAGTTTTAGAGCTCTGCATCTTAAGGGCCTGCCTTTCTGCCTGGGCAAAGTATCTAAGAACATGCTCTTCAGTTGAAGTAGGGACAATGGCCCACTACTTTCCCAGTCATATAGCTCTTATCCTCCAGCTCTTTGAGCGGATCTATGGGCAGGAGCCTCTAGTATTTTCAACATGCTTTTCCCACTGTGGAAACTTCACTCTATGTGATTGCTATGCTGAGAGCAATCAAGGACCCTTGTATTTATTCTTGGACTGTTACATCTGGCATAGAGCCTCTGCCTTATAAGTGAGAGCTGGGTGGAATAAGGAAGCACTCAGCCTCTTGACTATACTCGGGGAATTTAGCCTCTGCAGCGTGGAGCTGGTAGAGATAAGAAAGCTGGTGTCCTGTTTCCCTCTGGAAAATATTATAGACCTGGTAGCCTGGGGGAAGAATACAATCTACCTTCTTTTCCACACCTGCCAGTAGAGGCACTTCTGTCCCACTGAGCTGAGGGGTCAGAAAATGGGTCATGGCTCAAGTTCTGGAGACTTTTCCTGTTCATGTGGGGATTCAGTATTTTTTATTAAAAAATCTTTTTAAGTTACTTTATGTGCTATATATCCTTATGAATTTAAGTATTGTGTTTCTTTCTTTGTATTATATGTTTTTTAGTGTTTACAAATTTTGGTTGCTTTCCTGTGGAATAGGTCTACAGAGTTCCTCATTTTCTTCTCGAACTCCCTAGTCTTCCCCCAACCCCACCATTTGAGCAAGGGAAATGGGAGTACTATTTTAAAGGTCACAAAGGTACATTCCATCAATACCTTGTTTATTGAGAGTTTAGGGCATGAAGAGGGGTTAAATTTTATCAAAAGCCTTTTCTGCATCTATTGAGATACCCATGTGCTTTTTTCCATTGGTTCTGTTTATGTGATGGATTATGTTTATTGATTTGCATGTGTTGAACCAGCCTTGCATCCCAGGGATGAAGCCAACTTGATTGTGGTAGATAAGATTTTTGATGTGCTGCTGTATTCAGTTTGCCAGTATTTTATTGAGGATTTTCCCATCGATGTTCATCAGGGATATTGGCCTGCAATTTTATTTTTCGTTGTTGTGTCTCTGCCAGGTTTTGGTATCAGGATGATGCTGGCCTCATAAAATGAGTTAGTGAGGAGTCCCTCTTTTTCTATTGTTTGAAATAGTTTCTGAAGGAATAGTACCATCTCCTCTTTGTACCTCTGGTAGGATTTAGCTGTGAATCCGTCTGGTTCTGGGCTTTTTTTTTGGTTGGTAGGCTATTAATTACTGCCTCAATTTCAGAACTTGTTATTGGTCTAATCAGAGATTCGA
>NW_012103354.1:2738779-2741390 GCF_000951045.1 Mandrillus leucophaeus
CTGACATGAACAAGCAATGGGTAATGGATTCCCTATTTAATAAATGGTATTGGGAAACTGGCTTGCCATATGCAGAAAACTGAAACTGGACCCCTTCCTTACACCTTACACAAAAATTAACTCAAGATGGATTAAAGACTTAAACATAAGACCTAAAACCATAAAAACCCTAGAAGAAAACCTAAGCAATATGCTTCAGGACATAGGCATGGACAAAGACTTCATGACTAAAACATCAAAAGCAATGGCAACACAAGCCAGAATTGACAAACGGAATCTAACTAAACCAAAGAGCTTCTGCACAGAAAAACAAACTATCATCAGAGTGAACAGACAACCTACAGAGTGGGAGAAAGTTTTTGCAATTTATCCATCTGACAAAGGACTAATATCCAGAATCTACAAAGAACTTAAACAAATTTACAAGAAAAAAAAGCAACCCCATCAAAAAGTAAGTGAAGGATATTAACAGACACTTCTCAAAAGAAGACATTTATATGGCCAACAAACATATGAAAAAAAGATCATCCTCACTGGTCATTAGTAAAATGCATATCAAAACTACCGTCAGATACCATCTCACACCAGGTGGAATGGTGATCATTAAAAAGTCAGGAAACAACAGATGCTGGAGAGGATGTGGAGAAATGGAATGCTTTTACGTTATTGGTGGGAGTATAAATCAGTTCAACCATTGTGGACAACAGTGTTGTGATTCCTCAAAGATCTAGAACCAGAAATAGCATTTGACCTAGCAATCCCATTACTGGGTGTATACCCAAAGGATTATAAATTGTTCTACTATAAAGACACATGCACATGTATGTTTATTGCAGCACTGTTCACAACAGCAAAGACTTGGAGCCAACCCAAATGCCCATCGATGATAGACTGGATAAAGAAAAAGTGGCACATATAAATCATGGAATACTGTGCAGCCATAAAAAGGAATGAGTTCATGTCCTTTGCAGGGACATCGATGAAGCTGGAAACCATCATTCTAAGCAAACTAACACAGGACAGAAAATCAAACACCGCATGTTCTCACTATTAAGTAGGATTTGAACAATGAGAATACATGGACACAAGGAGGGGAGCATCACACACCAGGGCTTGTCAGGAGGTGGGGGCCTAGGAGAGGGACAGCATTAACAGAAATACCTAATGTAGATGATGGGTTGATGAGTGTTGCAAATTGCCATGGCATGTGTATACCTATGTAACGAGCCTGCATGTTCTGCACATGTATCCCAGAACTTAAAGTATAATTTAAAAAAAAAGTCCCAAAGGAAGGCTCAATGGCTCAAAAAAGGAAATAATTGATTTTCACTGAAAATTAATATCTTGCTTGAATATAAAAATTAGTCTCATTGTATTTTAAATCTATGCCATGCTTAGTCATCATAGAGAACAAGCTGAAATACAAGAAAAATGCTGTGGCTGATGTGACAGTTCTTGAAACTATTTAGAGATATATCATTTTATTATTATTTTTAAATTTGTTGACTTGTATTTTTAAGGAGCAACTAAAATGGTTTCATAAATCTAAAAGAAATTATGGTTTTCATCCTTTTAAAACCAATAATCTTGGACTCTGAAATTCGTAATCGTGACTAGTCTCTTCTTATTTCTTCCTGGAGTTGCCTCCTGGCATCACATTCAATTCTATGACTTTTATACTGATGTTGTATAGATTATTTTCTGATCTTAGAAGCTGAACTTAGCCTTGAACTCCGAGTCTTTATTCCTACTTACCAAATATTAATTTTATATTTGTGCATTGATTTTTTTTCTGATAAAAGAATCACAGAAGGCTCCTGAATACATCAGATTCTTCTTCCAATACAGCTTCTTAAAATATATTCTAATTTTGGCTTCGCACAGTGGCTCACACCCGTAATCCCAGCACTTTGGGAGGCCGAGGTGGGTGGATTACCTGAGGTCAAGAGTTTGAGACCAGCCTGAGCAACATGGTGAAACCCCATCTCTGCTACTAATAAAAAATTAGCTAGTCGTTGTGGCATGAGCTTGTAGTCCCCGCTATTTGGGAGGCTGAGGCAGGAGAACTGCTTGAATTCAGAGGTGGAGTTTGCAGTGAGTCGAGATTGCACCATTGCACTCCAGCCTGTACAACAAGAGTGAAACTCTGTCTCAAAAAAGAATTACATATACATATACACACACACATATAAAATTATATATATATAATTATATATATATAATTCTCTCTCTATAAAATTATATATATACACACACATATGTATATACATGTACATTCTAAATTTACTAATGACTAGCCAGTAGACCAATTTTTAAAAAATCTCATTATCTCTGATTTCTGTTTTATTATGCCATTCAAAAAAACATATAGGTTACAAAGTCAAGCTTATTCTTTATATACAATATATCTCATATCTCTTTTCTCTCCCACTTTGTCATATCTATCACTCTAGATATGCAGTTTATTGCATTTCTTCCAAAATATTGCAAATAATTTTCATCTGATCTTGACGTCCTTTCCCTTTCTCAATGCTTCATGGACACAGTTGCCAGATTCCTAAAATCCCAATACCTGTACAGAGGCAGATATTCACTATTACTTACAGATTTT
>NW_012103354.1:2741440-2782454 GCF_000951045.1 Mandrillus leucophaeus
CTTTTAAAACCAATAATCTTGGACTCTGAAATTCGTAATCGTGACTAGTCTCTTCTTATTTCTTCCTGGAGTTGCCTCCTGGCATCACATTCAATTCTATGACTTTTATACTGATGTTGTATAGATTATTTTCTGATCTTAGAAGCTGAACTTAGCCTTGAACTCCGAGTCTTTATTCCTACTTACCAAATATTAATTTTATATTTGTGCATTGATTTTTTTTCTGATAAAAGAATCACAGAAGGCTCCTGAATACATCAGATTCTTCTTCCAATACAGCTTCTTAAAATATATTCTAATTTTGGCTTCGCACAGTGGCTCACACCCGTAATCCCAGCACTTTGGGAGGCCGAGGTGGGTGGATTACCTGAGGTCAAGAGTTTGAGACCAGCCTGAGCAACATGGTGAAACCCCATCTCTGCTACTAATAAAAAATTAGCTAGTCGTTGTGGCATGAGCTTGTAGTCCCCGCTATTTGGGAGGCTGAGGCAGGAGAACTGCTTGAATTCAGAGGTGGAGTTTGCAGTGAGTCGAGATTGCACCATTGCACTCCAGCCTGTACAACAAGAGTGAAACTCTGTCTCAAAAAAGAATTACATATACATATACACACACACATATAAAATTATATATATATAATTATATATATATAATTCTCTCTCTATAAAATTATATATATACACACACATATGTATATACATGTACATTCTAAATTTACTAATGACTAGCCAGTAGACCAATTTTTAAAAAATCTCATTATCTCTGATTTCTGTTTTATTATGCCATTCAAAAAAACATATAGGTTACAAAGTCAAGCTTATTCTTTATATACAATATATCTCATATCTCTTTTCTCTCCCACTTTGTCATATCTATCACTCTAGATATGCAGTTTATTGCATTTCTTCCAAAATATTGCAAATAATTTTCATCTGATCTTGACGTCCTTTCCCTTTCTCAATGCTTCATGGACACAGTTGCCAGATTCCTAAAATCCCAATACCTGTACAGAGGCAGATATTCACTATTACTTACAGATTTTGTTAATTTTTTATTTGACAGAATCATAAAAAATATGCTTTGTTTCTCAGGCAATGGTGGTAACTGATGCATACAAATACGGGAGAGAGGTAGTCTTATTTCCTGACAATAGATGTCCAAAATCTTGCTAAGTATCCTCTACCTATACTTAGGTACACCTCCACAAATTTTCTTTTGTATTTCTTTTTGTAAAATAAAGTCATATTATTCAGTATTTGATTTAATGATGATATTTAGCATTAGTGTTTTTTGAGAAAGAAAAGTAATTCTTGTATATAATTTGGGGAAAAATTCATTCAACCTTTATGCTAGGCAAAAATGCTAATCCAAACAGTAAGGCAACTCCTTAATTCAACCTTTTTAAATGGTAGTTTTAAATATGCATCAATAGCCTCATTCCCTCCACAGAAAAAAAAAAAATTTCTAGAAATTAAATTTTGAAATAATCAAAGAAGTTACAATTTTGTACATAATAGTGAACTGCAAATGGACAAAATTTCAGCATTAGGATTTGGACTAAATGGCTTATGGTGTAGCCATATAAAAGAATGAAATTTACATAGCAACCAATGTTCATATTTTCCACCAAATAACAGGTTTGCACAGAATGATGCTATTATACATGTAAATATACTCATATATACATGTGTATATACAGTTGTTCCTTGGCATCCATGGAGGATTGGTTCCAGGATCCCTGTGGATAATACAATCAGCAGATGTTCAAGTCCCTTATATAAAATGACATGGTATTTGCATATAACCTACACATATCCTCCTGTATATTCTAAGTCACCTCTGGATTACTTGTAATACCTCATATAATGTAAATGCCATGTAAATAGTTGTTACTGAATTTTTATCTGTATTAATTTTTACCGTTGTATAATTTTATATTTAATATTTTCAATTCTCAGTTATATCTCGATAGTATATTTTCCCCCAGTAGGCCAGATATCAGACTGAGTCTGATATTATGTCCAACCATAAGAATTTTAATACAACATTTCTACATACCTTATGCTGAGTTTTTAGATGATATCTTTGCCAGTTTTTAAATTTGTTGATCAGCTGAGTTCAATATAAACAGAAGAAAACATTAGAAAGCTACTTGATGATTTTTGCCTGGCAAGCACTGCTGCTCTGACAATCAGTGTCCACGTGTATAGAAACAAAATCCCATGTGTGTCTGGCTTTTCCATTTTTTCCTGCACATAAAACTTTCTGTCATCTCTTCAGTGCATTCTGCCTGATTTCTTTCATGTTTTGCGATTCACAAAATTAGTTTTAATGCATCAATGAGCTGCACATGCAAAGCTGCTTCACACATATGCATCATGTTAGCCGCATGGTATCTGATGACATTTCTTCTGGCAATGTGTAATCTTACTCTGGTAGAAAAGACCATAGTTATGGCGGGAATACGACAAAAATCATAGTCAAATTGACATGAAATGGACACCTCTTGCTTGGGAAGAAGCCAACATTTCCCGTCTATGAGTAATCACCCTTGAACCCTGTGGTTGATCTTTAGCAGCTGTTATTTGGCCTCATAATCCTTTACTACTCGGTGTTGCTTATTACACCAAGGCTTCACTATTACTTGTTTTGAAAATACGGTCTGAGAAAATAGCCAAGACAATCTCTGCCAGTGGTTAGATCGATATCCTAGAATCAAGAGATGTGAAACAGCCATTTTCTGTTATGTGGATTGGGTAGACAGAAAAGGTGGTTTCTGTGAGAAGAAAAAGTGAAGCAGATTTTCAGAAAGAGCAGAGAAAACACACAAGGAGAGATTGCAGCTGTTTTCCTGGTTTATAATCCCAAACTCTTTTGGAAATCCTAAATTTACCTGATAAATGCAAAAATCCTCAGAATAGATTTCCACTTTTGCTTGGTTAAGTCAGTGTAATAGGCAGAAAAATAATCCACAGAATTGTCTATGACCTAATCCTGAAACCTGAGAATGTATGACCTTACATCACAAATGGAATTTTATAGATCTGATCAAGGATAATACTCTCGTTATGGGGAGATTACCCTGGAATATTGGGTTAGCCAAATCTAAATAAATGAGTCCTTAAAAACAAATAATTATTTAGAACCTTTACAGGACACTTGGTTAAAGAGAGCTGCAATTACAAATGAAGGGGCAGATACGCCATGTGAGAAGGACTGGATCTGGTATTGTAGACTTTGAAGATGGGGAAAGGAGACCATGAGTCAAGGAATGTGGATAGCCTCTAAAATCCACAAAAGTTAGGAAATGACTTTTTCTAAAACCTGAGAAAGGATAGGATACATCCCTGATGACACCTTCATCTTAGTCCAGTGAGGCCTCTGTCACATTTTCCACTTTGTGGAATAATAAATTTGAACTTGTAGGATAATAAATTTGGATAGCTTAAGCAACTATGTTAGGGGTAATTTGTTACAAGCTAATACAGTTATATATATGTGGTATATAATCACACACATTCTTACCTAAACAGTGAATCACTCAGTGATATGGTTACAGGTTACAAGCTAATGCAGTTAAATTTCATTTACTTCTACTATGTAAGAAATAAAAAACAAAAATAAACAAGAGTCAACAATTGAGTATTTAATTTAGGCTCCAGAAAGCCAAAATATCCTCTCTGCAACTTAACTGAAAGAATATCTTCCATCCTGGGCTGTGACTTTTGCTGGCAATTAAGAAAACACTTGCCTTGGAAGACAATCCATACCACCTTTGGTGAATGCTATGGTGCAGCAGATGAATTTTTTAAAATGGTCCATCAGAGATGTTCCACTTTAACCTCATGTTATGGTCTGAATGTTGGAACCTCCTTTAAGTGTATATGTTGTAATTCTTTTAGATATTAGGAGGTGGGGTTTTTGGAGAACTGATTAGTTGATGAGGGAAGAACCCTCATAATTGGGATTAGTGCCCTTATAAAATAAATGAAAAAGAGCCAGCTAACCCCTTCCACATGTGAAGACAGGGTAAGAAGGTGCCATTTATGCAAAAACAGGCCCTCACCAGACCTGAATCTGCTGGTGCCTTGATCTTTGACTTCCCAGCCTTCACAACAGCCGGAAATTAATTTCTGATTTTTTATAAGGTACATAGTCTTTGATATTTTCTTATGGCAGCTCAAACTGAATAAGACAACTCAGAATTCAGAAATATGATGAACTATCACTTCCATGGCTGTGTATGTTATATAGCACAAGTGATTTGGTTAAAGGGATTAGCTGGGTGGGCCTGAACGAGTAAAAGTAGTGTCAAAAACCACAATTGCTTTTGCACCAACGTAATAATTGCATAGGCTGTTAAAAGCAGGACATTTTATCTGGATAGTGACAGAAAGAGAAACCAAGGAAATTAAGTTTGAGATTAATTGACACACTGTTCCTGATTGGAAGATGGAACAGGCCATCTGAAAGGACCTGGGGATGGCCTCTAGAATCACACAAGGAAACAGGGGACCTTCCAAACAAAGTATTCTGTCAACAACCTGAGCGAACTTGAAAATGATTTTTTTCTTCAAGTCTGAGTCCAGCGCTGCACATCCCTTGATCTCAGCCTCATGAGACCTTAATTAGAGAACCCAGTTGAGCTCACATGGACTTCTGACCTGGGAAATGTGAGAAAAGTATGAGTTGCTTTAATCTGATAAATTGATGATAATTTGTGATGTGGCCATAGAAAATGAATGCAGAAATTTCTTTCTTAAAAACTAAAACCCAGTTTCTATTTCTGGCTCTGCTACTTACTGACAATAGAAGTCATTAAGACAGTTCATAACCGTTAAATTTCTTCTAAGCACAAATATTATGGAACTTCCCTATTCACTCTGATATGAAGTGTGATTTGTGGCTTACCTTGAACAATTCAATGTAAATAGAAGTGAATTGTATCAATCTACTAAGATTTTGTGGCTAGTTGTTAGCAAAATGTAGCCTTTTCTGGCTGATGCAACACATATGTGAACTTAGGCAAGTTCTTAATTACCTTCTTCCTCTGTCCCTTTTTCCTCCTCCTCCTTTTTTTTTTAATTTATCATCTTTAGTTTTATGACAATAGTAATTATTATTGTTATAGAAGTTATCATTTTACAGAAGTTACTGAGCATTTATTATGCACTCAGTAAAGGACTCTTAAAGTATGGTAATTCTAACATAGTGGTGAAGATCACGAATCTTGGAGCCAATTTGACTTAGTGGATAAAACCCAAAACCCAAAAATCTTTGCTCTTCCAACTATAAACTCTTTCTTCCGTGCATCAGTTTTTCTGTTATCCAAAAAAAGATAATAGCACTTGCTTCATAGGGTTGTGGGAGGACAAAAATGAATGTACACATGTAAAATGCTTAAAACACCACACAATAAGTGCCTCATGAAGAGTCATTCTTAATATGGTCTAATATCTTTTTCACAGCCACCCTATAAAGTTGTTCTAAGTATTATCTCCATAAGTTAAGTATTATCTCTATTTTACAGGCACAGAAACTGAAACTCAAAAAGTTTAATATTTTGCCCAAAGTTATCCTAGTCACTCTTTCTGATTCCAAAGTCCATGCTCATAACAATTTTCTCATTGGTTCTACCTGTTTCTGCCCTTAAGAGTCAATCAATTCCTTTTTCCTCAAGACAGCTATCATGCTTCCACTATGTTGTATCTTTATGTCAGGATGAAATCTCCTAAGTTTCTTCACAAATCTGTTATTTGTCATAGCCTCAGCATACTGCCTCCCCAGTTTGCTACCTCCCAATATAATCTGAGTTCTCCACAAACTGAGTTATCATGTTTTAGCATGCCAAATGGACCCTATATGTTGTAATTATAGAGGACAGTTTAAAATTACCATTTTATTACTTTTTTTCTCCAGAAATGGGAAAATATATATAATATAAATAATATGGTTATTTATATTATATATAATATAATAATATAAATAAGAAAATATAAATAATATGGTTAGAATAACCAAAAAGGTGTGATTGAAGACATCAGGAACCCTGAATTCTAACCTAGGCTCTGTCACCACTGGCTGTGTGACCAGGGACAAGCCAATTAACTTCTCTGGACCCAGGTTTTCTCATTCATCAAAAGAGGGGATTGAATGAATGGGATATGTTTCAGATCCTCTGAGACAATAAGCAATGTGCTTATTGAAAGCTTTGCTTTAGTTCTTGTGTGTTGGTGGCTCATGAGAACCTAATTGGGGAAGATGCTCAGTTTTGTGCTGTGCTGGAATCAATTGCACCAGAAGGAAGAGGGCATGTAAACAAGAGCCTACTGTGCTTATTTTCCTAACAAAATATCCCAGAGTGTGAGAATTCAGAGACTTGAGCTCTGTTGGCAATCAATAAAACATGAATGCATCTTTCCGAATGCATTTTCCTCATCCCCCTCAGGTTCCCTGTAATGAGGAGATAATGAGCTCTAGACATAGCCAGGGGTGCCTGGGAGCTTCTTCTAACATCCACTTTGTTAGAGAAACTTTCGCAGCTGAAAGGCAAAGTATTTTCAAGGGATATTCTACCAACTGTTACACC
The DNA here is from genome assembly GCF_000951045.1 of Mandrillus leucophaeus. NCBI lineage: Eukaryota > Metazoa > Chordata > Mammalia > Primates > Cercopithecidae > Mandrillus > Mandrillus leucophaeus. Next base: position 2,748,030 of record NW_012103354.1, read on the forward strand.
CTGAGTTTAATATCATGATATTTTCTCAAGAATGTAAAGGTACCTACGGGGGTCTCTCTAATGGGTGCTACTCAGTTGGTGCTAAGGCAAATAAGTTTTTCTGTTGCTTCATTATTTGTTTTTTTAATCAAATCTGAGAAAAATACATATTCGAGAACTACAGGTCTCAACTATATAAAGCAAAGCTCCTGAGGTCCCTATTATATCTCAGATATATTTCTGACATTACTTACTTTTCCTGCCTCTTTGAAGGACTTTTGAGACACAGTGTCCCTTTCCTATTGCTTAGTATTTCTAACAACTACTCTATCTCAGTCATCTTATATACCCAGACTGCAGTTGAAGAACAGCCACAGCTCCCTGCTTGTCCTAACACAAACACATACGTCTAGGACAGTAAAAATATTTTATCTATTTTCTCAACATTAATCAACTCTGGCTGTCTGGAAAGTAATAATTGTAAGAAGAATGCCAGAGTTGCCACAGATCTCAGGGAGACATGAGGCTGTACTTGGTTAGTGATAATTTCCAATGTTCAGAGAGGAAGACCTGTTACGTTCAACATTTGCTATTAAAACGATTGTCCCGAGTGAAACAGGGAGGAGGATGGAGATGAGGGTGTTTAGTGTAGAATATCAAAATATTGCATATGGGGAAAAAACAAAAGTTGGAGACAAGTTAAATAACACATTTCATTTGCTATGGTCACCTGTAGAGGCAGATAAACTCCCACCCAAAATTTATTTTGGATGTCAAGATTAATGACGCTTTCTCTCTCTCTTTCTCTCTCTCTCTCTCTCACACACACACACCCCCCAAGAGGGTTTAAAAGGTTTATTACTTATATAATTTAAATCTCTGGGACAATCAGGGCAGGACTTTCAAGAAGGTCAAAATATGGCCTGAGATAGCATAGAAAGAAAATTGGTTTTGTAACCCAGGGTTCCTGGGTTTTAGGGTATGTACTGTGAAAAAGTTTCCACTTGTAATGGTTGAACTTTGAGTTCTTGTTGTTTCAAAAAGTGTCTGGAAGAAGTTCAGCCTGGAAAAGACAAAAAACTTGTTGGACCCAGAGACACCTGAGGTGGAGATGAACCATGGTGAAGTTTCTTCACTACAACACTAAAAGCACCTCCCTGGGAGGAGCCTATCTGCTATTTCTTATACACATGACATATGCAGAAGCATGATTGGTGATTGTACCTGCTCTGCCTTTACTCCACCTCTACATACAATGACTCAGCTCACCAGCCTAATGAAAGCCCTGTTTTCCCTGTTGTTCGAGGTGACATTGCTTTAAGGGACTACCCCGGTGGGTGTCCGTATTACTCTTTACAAGTAACAAAATCTCCTTGTTAAATCCTCCTTGGTTGTGGTCATTGGATTGTCACTGCAAGCAAGTGATTGAATTCACCCTTTTGTGGGTAACAGTTTGGGTTTTTATTGTTAAAGGATGGGTCCCACAATGAGAGTTCCAGGTGGGCAGTGATGTGCACAGTTTTAATTTCCTATGCGGGCCAAGGGAGGAAAGCTTGCTTGCGTTTTTTTTTAGATGTGGAGAACAAGGAGATGAGTCTAATAGCTGTCCACAGTCAAACAACAAGAAATAGAATCAGACTTCTCATTCCTACTTCCTGAGATGCAATTTTAAATTGAAATAAGGTTAGAGGTTAGAGAACATGGGTTCAAATCTCAGCATAGTCACTTATAAGCTTTTGACCTAATGAAATGTACTTGATTGGAGCCCAGCTGATTTTCTTCCTCTGTAAAATGGAGACAACATTAGGATCCATGCAAAAGATGGCAGATGATTAATGGAGATGTTGCACTCAAGGTTTTGGTAGTATATTATAGTTAAGTGTGTAATCCATCATTGCTTCACCATTGCCTTTCTACCACTACTGCTTTGGGTACAACTACCTCTTACCACTGCTATTTTATCTGACTTTTCTTCATAGAATAAAGTTCAAGATCTGCCTTTTTTTTTTTCTGTGTATTTGTCCCCAGATCTGACTTTGGGCTGTTCAGATGGGTTTTAAGATCTGGGCTAACAATCCTATTACTAGTGAGAGAGGAGAAAGGAAGAAACCGATCAGGAAGACAGGGTGGGTCCTAGTTTTAGAGCAGGTCCTTGGTTAAATTCTTTCAAACAAAAGAATAACCTGAAAAATCAAGCTTCAGGCACAGATAAGGGAACTTTCCCAGGGGGCTTGCCTAAGACATCCCCACAGGCACATAGATGAGAAAGGCTACACAGAAGACTTTCCCACACATGCCCACAATGGAAAATTTTGTCCCCTGACACATGCACAGTAAAGGGAACAAAGCAACATGAAGTAACTCAAGCTAAGAGTCCACATGCACACTAAGAGGATGGGGTGGAACTACCAGAAATGCACGCCTTATGCAAATGAGATGCCCAACCCACTATGGGTTTCTTATAAAAGCCTCTGTATCCAAACTTTGAAACAACAACCCATTTTTCTGGAGCCCCTCTCTGTAGCAGAGAACTATTCTCTTTCCTTCACCTATTAAATTTCTACTCTAAACCTCACCCTTTGTTCATCCACATCCTTTATCTGAACCTCTGGTGTCTGCTTCACTAGGTATATAACCAAAGTCTGCTTCACTAGGTATATACCCAAAGGAATATGAGTCATTCTGCCATAAAGATATGAGCACATGTATGTTCATTACAACACTACTTACAAGAGCAAAGATATGGAACCAATGTAAATGCTGATTAGTGGTAGACAGGATAAAGAAAATACATGTACACCATTAATTACCATGGTGTCATGAAAAAGAATAAGATTATGTCCTTTTCAACAGTATGGATGGAACTAGAGGCCATTATTCTAAGCACACTAATGCAGGAATAGAAAAGCAAAAATCGCATGTTCTTACTTGTGATGAAAACATCGTCATAAGTGATGAGATGATGAGAAAACATGGACACAAAGAAAATAACAGACGCCAGGGTTTACTTGAGGGTGTAGGGTGGGAGAAGGGAGAGGATTAAAAAACTATCAGATACTATGCTTATTACCAGGGTGACAAAATAATCTGTACACCAACTCCCCATGAAATGCGATTTACCCATATAACAAATCTGCACATGTACTCCTGAGCCTAAAAATAGAAGTTAAAAAAAAATCTGGGCTGGGTATTCTTATTCCCAATGGCTATGTTGACCTCAGCGCTGTCAGAACTTTGCGAGACCTAAATATGTTAACATCTGACTTCTTGTGGCATATTCCTTCCTGGAAAGTGGGGCAACCATGCCATGATACATGTTAAGGGCAGGTCTTTGTTTGCTTGCTGTATTTTACTATTTAGATTTGAGCAAAACGTACTCCCTTTTCTCACAGAGCATCTGTGACTGAAATTTCATGATATTTTAGCTGATGGGAAAATTGATTTCTCAATTGCAAATCCTAGAAGAAGTTTACCTGAAAATAAGTATTTTATTATTCAGATATAAAGCTTGCTTTTTGGTTCAGATATATTTTATCATTTAGTCTCGCTCATTTTATTTTTAATTATATATAACAACTGTCTTTTTCCTAAATACATTCTCAGAGTCAGAAAATTAGGACTTTATTTAGGGGTATTTTTCCACCTTGGATTTCCTAATGCATTTTGTTTATGCTTCTCTTAATGCAGGAATTCATATATGTGTTTGTCTGCATGGATGATCACTGAATAATATCAAACAATTTGTATTACATGGTTATCTGTTAAACAAGTAGCTTTCTAGCTGTTCCCTAGAAGATTCTGATTCAGTGAATTTTAGAATGGGGCTTAGGGCACAGTATTTTAACAAGCACTCATGGATATTCATAAAACACTGGCCTTCTCCCCATAGATTTTAAGTTATGTGGGATTTATTTTTTCTTCAGTACCACAAGAACCAAGGTGTTCTGGACCCAGTGAAATTCCTAGTGTTGAGTTTGCATTCTTATGCTTATTGGATTTTTCTGGAGTAAAATAACAGTAATAATCATAGCAATAGTTAGAATTCATTATATTTACTATTTATTACATTATTTTGGCGTATTACTAAATCTTACAGTAAATTCTAATCCAGAATGTATGATTCCAAGGTTAGAGATTTGGAAACTGAGGCTTGGGGTAAGGGTTGTAAGGGCCTCAGTTCATGGAGTTGAAAAATAGCCGAATCCATCTTCATATCCGGTACTGACAGTCAAACCCCTGTGACTTGTGAAGTGGATTGGACATATTTCTCCAGCCACTGCCGCTTGCCCTAGTTAACATTCTCCTTGAACGACCTACAAGGTCTTTAACTTCTCAGTGGCTTAAGTGTCTCTGATGCTCCCATTTAAAAATCGCAATACACACATAAATAATTCAAGCAAACAACTTGATATAGTGGAGTGCATTAGGGCTAAAATAACCCTCCCCTTTTCAACTAGTTTAGAAAACCATCATCATTTTCTAGAAATACTCTCTGGGCTTCATGTGGTGCATGGTACATTGAATTTGTTAGCATTTTGCCAGCTCTGCCATTCAAAAGAAAAAAAAATTACTCTAGAATCACTGCAAAATCAGCGTAAATGCAGATTTAATTGGCTTTGCCTCACAAATAACCTTCTTCATGCCAGCTTTATTGCCACTGTTGGAGAAGAGCCTATCTTTGTCATCAGTATACCCGTTATGTCTATTAACAATATTCATAGTGAAAATCCAAGAAGTGTTTACTGATAGGCTAAGGTCTGCATGAGTTGTTTTTAAGCTGTTTTTTTTAATCCCATCAAGGTTTATCTCCATAGAGAAGTAGATGTACAGATTGATAGAGAGATAAATCTGATTTATCTCTAACATCATCTGATAACAACCCCCTTCTCTGTTTGATCATGTCCCCAAGTTACATTGCTCATATCTGAGGACACCAAACAGGCTAAGGCCATTCCAGCCTTTGGCCTTCGCTCACATTATTGCCTGTTCCGGGGTCCCCTCTCTATCTCCATGTGGCTGACTTCTGCTCATCCTTTATACCCTTGCCTAAATGTCACCTGCTTACCAAGGTCATTCTGGAATCCTGTCTGGCGTGGTCTACTCTCTGTTTGTTTTCGTCTCTGCTCCTCATTTGTTTCATTTATGTTGAGGATTGACAAACTCTTTCTGCAAAAACCCAGGTAGAAATATTTTAGGCTTCACAGGCCCTAAGGTGTCTATCACACTCATTCAACTCTGTCACCATAACCTGAGAGCAGCCACAGACACTACGTAAAGAAAAACCATGAGTGTGTAATAATATCATTTTATTCACAAAATAGGAAGCTGGTAGGATTCAGCAAGCAGAGGTAATTGGCTGACTTTCTGGTTCATAATACCTACTACAAATTATAATTAGAACATTTATGTTATTTTATACCTGTTTATTGTTATAATACTAATTAGAATGACTACTTCAGGAGGACAGAAGGCAGAGTTTAGTTGCACTTCAATTGTACACAGTAGATGCTCAATAAATATTTATTTGAAAGAAGAATGTATTAATCAGTTCAGAGTTTAGTTTGATTTAATATTTAGCCATAATGATCCTTCATATCCTGCAGCATAAAATCCTAAGTAATTATCATAACACATACTCCAACAAACTCCCAACCTACTGAGGTGTGTGTGTGTGCGTGTGTGTGTGCTTGTGTGTGCGTGTGTTTTAAAGCATGGTGTCACTCTGTCACTCAGGCTGGAGTACAGTGGTGCAATCACGACTCACTGCAACCTCAACTTCCTGGGCTCCAGCAGTTCTACTGCCTCAGCCTCCTAAACAGCTAGGACTACAGGTGCACACCACCTCACCAAGCTAATTTATTATTTTTATAGAGGCTGGGTCTCACTATGTTTCCCAGGCTGGTCTTTAACTCCTGGCCTCAAGTGATCCTCCTGCCGAGGCCTCCCAATGTTCTGGGATTACAGGTTTGAGCCACTATGCCTGGCCAAAATTTTTAGTTTGAGGACTCACTACCTCTTTCATTATCACAGGACAAAAGCTGTAGTTTAGTCATTCATTTACTCTTTCATTTAGTATTTCATGTCCAATAAAAATATGCTATGCACTGTGCTAGACACATTTAGCTAGGCTAAAATGGAACATGAACTATACACAGCCACTTACTTATGGATTTTAAAGTCTGATGTTGTCTCAAAGTACATGGGAGTTCACTTCTCTATGTTTTGCATGCAGTTCAGCATGATTTCCTGTGTCTGTAAGTCTCTGCTCTCAGATTCCATGAGTAATCTCCCACTGGTGCCTCTCAATTTAACTGAATAATCTCTCTGACTCTCTCTCAGTTCATCCCTCCATTCTCTGCATTCCTGTAACACTCAGTTCCTATTGACTTCTCATTGAGCCTTAGCCACTTCTCTAAGGAACCGCCTCCTTCAATTCACAATGATTTCTGGTAAACCCAAGAAAACAAGTGATACAAATCTGACATTCTTCTTTGTACCACCAGGGCCAAGCACAATGCCTGGAATACAGAAAGTACCGAATAAATATTTGATGGATGAGCCAGTTTTTACATTCTACCCAGAGACTTAAGTAGTGCCAAGTATTTGTGGGCTGAATTCAGAAGAATTTAACTTGGATCCAAAAAAAAGTACTGTGTTTGGATTGTTATCAAGTATCTTTTTTCTAAGAGTCAAATATCTTTGAGTTAAAAATATTCAAATACTAAATGATTTCAGATATTATATTTTATAAATTTTTAAAATGATATGACTTTCAAAATCCAGGGTTTTAACTGGAGCAACAAGTGGAGACTTGACTAAGGTAAAAAATGTAATAAGGGAAAAATTACATATGATGCTTTCCAATAGTGAAACTGACCTGGTGCCATGTTCTCTGGTACAGAAATGGGTCATACTACTTTTATTTCAAATACATTATATTATAAAACTTTCTGCGTAGCATCAAAAATTCCACTGATTCTTTTGATGTGTCTATTTGAGGTTGAAATTCTAAACATGCAACAGTATAAAACTTTTAAAAGTCAAAACGAGCCTTTAGAAAAGCCATAAAATAATAATTCTACATAATGGCTTCAAAATATTTTTGTTGAGAAGCTGTCATATCTGCACGAAATAAGAAACCTAGACCTATGCAAATCATGTCAGCCTTAGAATATGAAATACTTTTACAAACAAAAATGACAGGGTTTCAGAGAAAGCACAGGTTGGTTTTTAAAGTAAGTGATAGAAGGGTTGTATATGGTATGAGAGCCTTCTGAAATGGAGAAGTTTTAATGTATACTCACTGACTTTGTAGCAAAGCATCCCAGGAAGACAAGTATTTTAAAGCAAGTGGCAGGGTTGAAATTTTTCTAACTTTCTTTTATCTATTTTCACTTTTCCCAGAACATATGTTTCACAATAGTTTTATTAGCAAGTGGAGAAGACGTCACTGTCCAAAATCTGTGGTGTGATTAGCGTTATTGAATGGCAGGTTTTGTGTTACTCATGTTTATTTTATGCCTTCCCAAGCCATCTGTTTCCTTGTGCTGTCTTATTCAGATAATGAGAAACAGTGACAGTAAAGGTGCACATTGCCACTACAGTACTAACGGTTCCTGACATTTTGGGTTTGGGTTTCTATTTTTCTGAGTGTCATAGGCAAAACTAAATAACATGGTCACTCTTAGGAAACAAAGCCTAGAAATAATTGATGCATTCATTTGACTCAACTTTATTGAATATTTACTCTGCTTCAGGTATTAGACAAGGAACTGTGGTTACCAACATGTATAAGACACTATCGCTACCCACAACAGTCTAGCGGGGAAAAATGGCATGAAAACAATGTCCTATGACAAGACTAAAACCGAATTAGGATAAAAGTACGATGGCATCAGGAAGTGAAAGTGAAAGCATTCATTCTAAGAATGCACTGGAGTCTTGAATTGAGTCCTGAAGCATTAAATTACAAATATAAGAGGCAGGAAAGCTGCCAGAGAGTACTTCAGGCTAAAGCACCTACATTAACCATGGTATCCATAGAAATGTAAGAGTTTGTTTTTGAGCAATTTTAATTACTTGCATTTGGCTGAAATACAGGGTATGCCTGGGAAAGCAGGCGAGAATGAGACTTTGCAACTTGGTAACAATAGCTACTACATCTGGAGCTCTTGGTTCGTGCCATATACTGTTCACCCATTTTCTCATTTCATCTTTCCATTGAATTGTGACACTGGAACAATTTTACTATTTATCTTATTTAGCAGATTAGAAAGCTGAGTTCTAGAGAGTTTAGTGGCATGTCAATTCAGTTGGTGAATTCACAGAACATTCAAACTGGATGATTCTGGAGTGTGTAATAAAGGGACTATTTATCAAGCTGTGAACATAGTTTAAGCCAATGGTCCTCAAAGTTGGGTTCCCTAGACCAGCACTGTCAGCATCATATGAGAATTTGTAAGAAATGCAAATTCTCAGGCCTTATCCCAGAATTACAAAATCCCAATTTCTGGGAATAAGGTCCAGCAATTTCTCTTCTTAAAATCCCTCTAGATGATTCTGATGCACTCTGAAATTTGAAAACCATGGGTTTAGGGAAGTCAACATGGATGGTACAGTACCATGGGGCTGTGGCAATATGGAAAAAGATGCTATGATCCTCAGTCCATGAAGAAGAGAAGGCAATTATCAGAACCCAGAAAGAAGAAATAGGAGAAGTCTATCTAATTGGAGCTGTGGCCATCAGTAGACAGCACTATCAACCCGTGCAGCCCAGCAGGGAAGGAGTACTCTCTTGGTGTCCTGAGGAGGTCCTCTAGGTGGCTTTCAATGGCCAAATCTGAATGGCACTGCAGGGCTGGGGAGCTAGGTGGCTCCAGAGGGCAGGGGAGCTAATTGGCAGAGCAGGTGAAGGGTGACATATAGATTCGGAGGGTTAAACAGGAGACGCCTATCCCATGTCCCCAAGATGATGGGGAGGAAGAGGTGAAGGCACATTTTAAACCCAGACAAGATGACTTTGGAGCCCTATTCTTAACAATTATACCATGCAACCTCTAAGTAAGAGTAGGCAGGACTCAGGGCATGACCCTCTAAGCCAGGCTAAGTAGCTGGGAATGGGCCCTATAAGCAATATAGACCCTAAAGGAGTTTTTGATGGGGGAGACACATGATATTAATTATTTATGCATTTTTTACTATAGTTTGGGAAAGATTACTCTCATAAGATTGACCTTAGGATAGAGGATGGAGAAGGGTGTGAATGGTTGATAAAATTTTTGTGCTAATCCAGCTGAGATAAGAACTCAAGCTCCAGGAATGAAAATGGAAAAAGAGTCTAATTTATTAAAATCTACAGAATTTCTTTTTGTTAAAATCTACAGGTGAGTTAGATGCAGGCATGGGAAGGAGTCTAAGATGCTTCCCAGATTTTAACACAGGTGGCAGAGTAAATTTATGGTGATTTTCTTATTATTATGTGTTTGTTCCTTGTTACTTATTTTTTAAAATATATTTCATTTTGCTGCTATATGTGCTAGAAGCAGTGGGAGTTGTCTACTAGGCTGTCACATATAAAAGTTTAGAATTTATAGAATAAAATGAAACCAAAGATACAAACTGAGAGTTACCAGAATATACATACTCGTTAAAGATAAGCAAGGGTATATGTACAAGACGAAGAGCCAAGAGTCAACCAAAGGGGAAGCTAAATTTAAGAAAAGAGGAAGAACTTTGGGAAATGTAAAGAAGAATGATAATGGTAACAACAATAGGAGCAATAAAATTGTATTGATAACAGGTGCTTAGGGAATATAAATAAATAAATAAATTGTCCAAGAGTAAGTGGCTGGTAACTTAATCAACGGAAATTCAAACCCAAGTCTCTGCTGACTGAGTTCAGAAAGCTCACTCTTTATTTTCAGAAATAGACAAGAAAACAAAACAAAACAAAACAAAAACATGCAAAATAAACCACAGTTGGTAAGATTTTCAAACACAAGGACATTTTAAGAAGACTTAACAGTATTAATGTTTCTGATATAAGGACAAATAGTATTTAGGACTCTGTGCACTGAGGAATAGATTCAGAAGGGTTCTACGAGGGTAATGAAGTACATAGCTAAACAGAGTGAATAGCATGAAAGAACACAGAAACTTCAAGTTTTCCACTAGGCATTCAACAACTTGGCAGCAAACCAAGAGAAGAGATGCAGCAAAAACTACTAGGATTTAGGGTTAAAAAAATCATTGTTTTGTGGATTTTTGTTGATATTAAAATGGAAAAAGAAAATAAGTTATAGGTCAGAGAAAGGAAAAATGAAGAGAGTGAATGAATATATAAAAGAAAAATGGAACAACTTATACCTAAGGTGATAAAGCAAATGAAGAGTTCATGGTTTCTTGGATGAATTTCCTTTGGATCTGGGCACATCCCAGTTACTGAGAGAGGCAGAATGTTGTTGAGGGTAGAAAATCCTCCCTCCCTCCTCTCCTAGCTCCTGTCAGCCTCCAGGGCCTTGTACGATTAGTGAACCATCCCTAACATGGAGTAATCCACAAAGTAGGTCAAATGGTGAAATCCCATGGTTCTAAATAGCACTATCTTCAGAGCAGAGCAGCATTTCAATCATGGCAGGAAACTTCTATTCCTGAAGCGGAATTGTTTTTATAGTTTGGCAAAACAACTGGTCCCACAAAAAATTTAACTGCAAGGTTTTCAGAATATAACTCTCCTGTAAAAGATGAATTAGTACTTTGGTCATGGAGACAAAAGCAGAATCCCAGACCTAGAGAATAAAACAGACTGGCCAGAGATGAGTCTTCCCACCTTAACAACTTTCGCCATTTAGCTATTCACTGTTGGAGGGAGAGTGCCAAAGACATCTTTCTGATGTGTGCCTAACCCTGGGCAAGGTACAGAACAGACCAGAAGAAACCAGAATTAGAAATAAAATGCATTTTTAAGATGTTAGCTTGGAGGCTTGGTTAACATGCCTCAACATGTGGAAAGAGAAAGATAATGTGTAGAGAGTCACATGGTGATCTTTCATCCAAGAAGAACGTGGGAACTCAACAGAAATAGTGAAAGAAACTTTGAATTATTTGAAAGGATCAGTGAGCAGCAACTTGTACTGTGAGTCAGACAGAAAGCTGTAAGTCTCCAGAGCCTGAATAGGAGAGAGACTGTCTCAGTGACACACATTCCCACTGGCGAGCTGGCCAACGACCACACTGCCCAAAGCAATCTGCAGATTCAGTGCAACTCCTGTCAAAAAACCAATGTTATTATTCACAGAACTAGAGACAACAATCTAAGATTTGTATGGAACCAAAAAAGAACCCAAATAGCCAAAACAATCTCTAGCAAAAAGAACAAATCTAGAGGTATATCACTTTACCTAACTTCATATAACCTAACAAGGTTATAGTAAGCAAGACAGCATGAGACTGGTGTAAAAATAACTCATAGACCAATGCAACAGAACAGAAAAACCAAAAATAAAGCAAAATGCACGCAACTAACTAATCTTTGACAAAGCAGGCAAAAATATCCACTAGGGATGAAATATTCTATTCAATAAATGGTGCTGAGAAAATTGGATAGCCACATGCAGAAGAGTGAAACTGGATCTCTGTCTCTCACCATATACAAAAATTAACTCAAAATGGATTAAAGACTTAAGTATAAGACCAAAACATTAAACATTCTAGAAGAAAATTTATGAAAAACTTCTCTGGACATTGGCATAAGAAAGAATTTATGACTAAGACTCTGAAAGCAAATCCAACAAAAATAAAAGTAGATAAATAAGAGTTAAGTAAAAGGCTTCTGTGCAGCAAAATAAATAATCAACAGAGTGAACAGCCAACCTACAGAATGGAAGAAAATATTTGCAAACTATACATCTGAAAAAGGACTAGTACCAAGAATCTGCAAGGAACTCACATCAGCAAGAAAAAAATTAATAATCCATTTAAAAAATAGGTAAATGACACAAAAGACATTGTTTAAAAGAAGATATACAAATGTCCAACAAACTTATGAAAAAATGTTCAACATCACTAATCATCAAAGAAATGTAATTTAAAACTGTAATGAGATATCACCTTACTCCAGTCGGAATTAAAGTCAAAGAACAATAGATGTTGGTGCAGATGCAGTGAAAAGGGAACACATACACTGTGGGTGGGAAGGTAAATTAGTACAATCTCTATGGAAAACTGTATGGAGTTTTCTCAAAGCACTAAACTATACATTCAATCCAGCCATCTCGCTACTGGGCATCTACCCAAAGGAAAAGAAGTCACTATATCAAGAAGACATCTGCATCTGTATGTCTATAGCAGCACAATTCACAATTGCAAAGACATGGAACCAATCTAACTTTAGCTGAGGAGCAGATAAAGAAAATGTGGTATATGTACACCATAGAAGACTACTCATTTTGTTTTTTTTTTTGTTTTTTTTTTGTCTCACTTTGTCACTCAGGCTGGAGTGCACGGGCACAAACCAAACTCAGCTTAATGCAACTTTTGCTCCCGGGCTCAAGCAGTCCTTCCGCCTAAGCCTGTCAAGTAGCTGGGACTATACGTGTGCCACCATGCCTGGATAATTTTTTTTTTTTTTTGTATTTTTTGTGGAGATGGAATCTCACTATGTTGCCCAGGCTGCTCTTGAACTCCTGGGCTCAAGCAATCCTCCCACCTTGGCCTCCCGAAGTGCTGGGATTACAGGTGTGAGCCACAGTGTGCCGTACCTTGCTCTTTCATTAAAACCAAAATAATGCCTTTTGTAGCACCTTGGATGGAGCTGGAGTTTATTATCCTACGTAAAGTAACTCAGGAATGGAAAACCAATTACTGCATGATCTCACTGATAAGTGGGAACTAAGCTCCGGGTAGGCAGAGGCATACGGAGTGGTATAATTGCCTTTAGAGACTCAGAATCAGGGAGCGTGGAGGAGGGTTTGGGTTAAAAAAACTACCTATTGGGTACAATGTACACCATTCGGGTGATGGCTACATTAAAAGTCCAAGCTTCATCACTACACAGTTAATCCATATCACTGAAAACCACTTGTTTACCTAAATCTATTAATTTAAAAAAATTAAAAAGAAATAAAATGCAACATCAGGCCTTCAAATAAAACTTGTGGAAAAAATACCCCATTGGTTCCTTCTCTAGGAATTCCATATTCCCTGTAACCGAACACAAAATTCGACATTTTCAACAGGAGTACTTTGACCATTAACATATAATATATTTGAGCCAGATGATTTTGGATTTCATCTTTGAAATATAAAGCTACTTACTAGTTTGAAATACATCAGTTTGAATTCATAAGAAACAATCATACTTTGAAACAGAAACACTGTGTTAAAATATTTGCATAATGTTGGCCCCTAAGAGAGAAAGTAGAAGAAATTTACAAGTCCAATTCCGTATCTGTCATTGACTAATTCTGTGACCCTGGGCAAATAGCATAAACTTTCTGTTTGTCATTCTTATCACTTGTAAAACAGAGATACTAGTAATAGCAATTTTATAAGGACTTTTTTGAGATGAAATAATATAAAATGTATGAAAAGGGCCTGGGCATAAATCTGCAGAAAATAAAATAGGTTTTTGATAAAGATGCATTGGGGTGAATCCCATGATTTCAAAATTCTCCTAGGAGGATGACTAATACATTGACCAGAAGGGGGAAAGAAAGAAAATAAAAGAAAAGAAAGAACTGCCAAAACATCCGAGCTTCCTGAGGGAGAGCTCCTGGGAAAAACATCTATTTATAGTTAGAACCATTCTGTAAAGTAATAAGCTTCTAATGATTGATTAAAAGAAAAAGAAATCATCCAGAGATGAACATTTATTACTAGAATTTAACTGGGTTGACATTTGAATAATTCAGATGGTTAGGGGTGGAGACCTGCAGACCAAACTATTCCTCAAATATCCCTAGAGGAGGAGGCGAAAAAAGGGAAGTCAGTGCTACAGTTACTAAGAAGATGAATTGATCTGGCTGGTATTGTATCAAGAACACTCATGACAAAGGTCAAAGCAGACGACAAACCACAGGAACAGGATTTAGGGTAAAAATTAGAGTGCCTAAGAAGTATGACGAAAGCAAAACATATCACCCAGTTAAGAGAAGGGATAACTAGACATTGTTCTAAGGTAGTGACCTAGTTTTTGCCAGAATACCAGAAAAGACCGGATCCCAGTTGCTCAGGCTGAGGAGCAAGATCAGGAGGAGGGCAGACACTCTTTACCTGGAGCTCCTTGAGTTTCTAGTCTGCAACAGGACTAACACAGTATGTGAAGGTCACATTGCCCTAGATGGGGCAATTAGGCGATCACACTCATCTGAACTTTGTGATGACATTAATTTGTGAGTCCTCCTTATGGTATCGCAACACATTGCTAACAACAAAGGCTACTGTTGAGAGAATTTGGAGAAATTTAGTTACATGGATTTGAGCTATGTGCATTCTCTCATTCCTATTCACTCCTTGTGACTTGTTATTTGTCATATTATGTATTTTTACTGAAACACAAACTACTTTTAACATTAACTGTAATATATTTTCACTCTAATTAAGAGAATGCAAAATAAAACCGGGACATTGCACATCAACTATAATAAAGATCTGGATGAAAACACTCAAGATAAAATAATTATCTTGTTCCTTTCCATGATGAAAACTATATAAATTATAATGCTTAGCTTTCAACAAAATTGAGGCCAACTTGGAGGTGGGAAAGTGGCCATAATGTGGCAGAACACTTAATTTCATTTTTCACCATGATTTTGAATTTCTATTCTCAATAATATTTCCTCTTACTCCTGTTTTCTTACTCTCATTTTGTTTTTCATTATTTTATTATATATATTTTTTGTTTTGTTTTGTTTTTTGTTTGTTAAAATGCACTTTAAATCTTTAGGGGGTAGTATGCAAATAAACACTACTAAATAAAAAAGATACACTGATAGTTTTATTTTTCTTGATATTAAAAGCATAGAGACTGAGGGTAGCATTCCCCTGAGTGAGGGAGTGAGGTGGTCATTTGAGCAGCATTTATGTGAGGAAACGATATGGTCCTCACATTGTAAGAACAGTAAAGAAAACAGGGTAAAAATAATCGTGAGGTCGAGGCAGTAATACAGCCACAGCAGCTCTGACATCAGAACGAAATGTAAAGAAAATGAAGTGGAAAAAAACCAGTGAGTTTTCTTGCAATAATTTTTTTCATTTATTTTCTCTCTAAGCTGTAAGAAGATACCTAATTTCTAGTTAAGTCCCACTGAGAGATCTTCAACTCCAAACCCCAAGAGGGGGTAGCATTTTTTAAACACCTTAAAGTTGTCCTTGTATGAACCTCAGTGACCACTCCTTTTGACACACAAAAAAATCACCAATCTAATTTCAAAGGCAGAAGCTCTACTGAGCTTCATCAGCCACACCTCAGGTTGAAAAGTAGTGCCCATTTCACTCTCTTTGAAAAAGTGGTGGAAATGGCTGAAATGACTCTGTAGGTGGCTGGAAAATTGTAGTCAGGTATTCCTCTGTTGACCCAGGACCCAATGCCCAAGACTTGAATATGAAAATAGGGGGAAAATTATAAAAGAAAGACTCAGCAGCCAACTGAAGTCCTGAGTTAAAATCATGTCTAGTTTTGAGGAAAAGTAATTAATCTGAAACAACTTCTTATTCTGACCTAACTCCCTGAGTGTGATTCAATTAAATAGGAACTCAGTGGCAAGGTGTTATTAGAACCATCACTTATTCTTCAGAAATTCCATTGGCCAAACCTGAGCATGTTATTTTCATAGGTCACTGACAACAGGAATGCTTCCACAGGAAACAGTCCCAGAGTCTGGGTAATAGGTCTCTTGAAGAACAAGTGAAGGGATTTTGTAATTTTTCATAGAAAATAGAAGAGGAAAGTTCTTCTCAGCATTGGAACATCAACAAAGAGAGAAGCAAGTTGTACATGGACATGCTGCTAGTGATGGCAAAACTAAAAACCAATTATAGAATTACAAAAAGAAACATGGAAGTTGTCTTTCATTCAAATCAATGAAAGATAACTCAGTCTATGCGCTGTGACATGCTGATAGTGAAATGCACATCTCTGGTGAGTGATCTGAAGCCAGGGATGCAAGAGAACGCTTCCCACCTCTACACGGTGGTTGCAGACTCCAGTGCAACTGGGCTGGAGGAAGTCCTCCCCATGATGCCTACAACAATCTCCCCTTGATTGTCTCAGAAACTAAATATATTCATTAATACAAAAAGGCAAAATTTTCTTTTATCAAAAATACTTCATTATTCACTCAGAAATAGAATGAATCAGAAGAAAATGTTTTTTTCTGGTTTGAGTTAGTGTTCCTTATTGTTGGATGTCAGTTGACTCCCATTTTGTACGTGAAAATAACTTCCAGGCTCATTCCAGTTGTTCTTAACAAAAAAAATTATGGGCAGCCTAAGTTTGGTAGAACTTTCAGCTTATACAATAAAGAAATTGATAAGGAAAAGAACAGTATGACTCTGGCGTAGGAGGGAATGTGCCGCTTTCTCTGTACATCCTGACCTTCATCCACACTACAACTAATTATATTTTTACAACGTTTTACAAATGACCCTGACCATTACTAGCAGCACACCCTTGGACAACTTCCTTCTCTTTGTTGACTTTCCAATGTTGAGAAGAACTTTCCTTTATTTTTCTGCATTGAGTATTATACTATCCATGAAGTACAGAGAAAAATAAAAATAGTGTTCTACCCTTTCCTTTAGAGAGGGCTCTATGTGCAGACACAAAATTTTTGCAGAAAATTTTAAGATTATAAGTAATAGGTAGTGCCTTGTCTTCACTGTATCTCTGTTTTCCCATCTGTACACTGAGTGTGGATCACATAATGTTTAAGGTCTTTTCCAGTGCTGATGGAGTCTCTGTGACTAGTCCTTAATCTTCAGCTACCTGGAGCTATCACTTACCCTCCCTCGAAAAGATGGGTTTCTCAAGACATCAGTGGAATCTCACTGCAGCCTACAGGCACGTGGTAGAGCAAGGGTTCTCCAAGGGTGTTGAAAGCTTCCTGTGTGTTCACTACAATAAACATCCCGCCCCAACAGTTGACTTATATCTGCTTTTTAAACAATTGCAACAGATGGTTGACACTTGAACAGAATGTATAATTAGCTTTGCAACCTAACACTTCATTCTTACTTGCTCTTTCTCAAAGGAGAGAAGCTGTGCCTTATGCTATTGGGTCTAATCTGTTAGTTTAATCAGAAGCAGTGCTATGTAAGTTCTCAGGAGACATGGGCTGTGGGAGGATTCCTAATCCCAGCCTTTTGAGGACATTTAAAAAAGCTGGGAGGGGGTGTAGAGAGAAATCTCAGTACTTTTAAAAAACTCATGCCTCATTCTCATTTGTGTTCCAAAGGAGGAAAGTTTTTATGCCTTTTTCTCTTCTTTCCCCCTCCTCATCTCCCTCAGCCTCTGCTTCTTCATCTGGGATAATGATTCCTAACACGGAGGCTGCTCCGAATACTAAATGAAATAACTCCTCCAAATGCCTAGCAGAGAAGCTGACACAAAGCAGACACTCCACAAGGAACTGATAGTCCCCTCACTGTAGAGAAACTCCAGGGACATCAGTTCCTATCGGTTTTGGCACTGTTAGTGTGACTAGAGTCCCTGAATCCATCCACTCAACCTGTCACCTTTCTCAAACCTACTTTCAAAGAGGAGGCTCTGTATGTGTTTGTCTTTCTCTTCCATGGCATCTTCTCTGCAAATGTCACTTCTCCAGTTTCTTAGCCAAGACATCTCCTATGTTGGCACCAGTCCCTGGAAGTTAAGAAATTCTTCTACTTTTTTTTAATCAACCACCCTTTTTCCCTATCAGAACCTATTCCAGATTCCACTGTCTTTACCTTTCTCTGAGTCAAAACTCTTAAATCGAATATGCCACTCCCTACAAAGTTTCAATTTATAGAATAGAGCTATCACTACCCTATTTGTTATTTTTATGATCAATTTATGGGGATTTTCATATGCAACCATCTCCAGCTTGTCAGAGAACTATGTTGTTTTAGAGAAAAAAAGAATGGTCTAAGAGTGGAAGGCACAGAATTGTCAAAAAATGGAACCTGGCATCTCAGAAGAGAATAACTCTGCTTCACTCAAAGTATAAAGCCACCAGACATGGTGGTGTGTGCCTGTGGTCCCAGATACTCAGGAGACTGAGGCAGGTGGATAGCTTGAGCCCAGGATTTCAAGACCAGCCTGGACCACACAGCAAGACCCTATCTCAAAAAAATCCTGTATCCTAAATCCATCAAATGTGTCATCATTAGAGAAATACTGCATTTATTGTGGGAAAGATTACATGTCATCACTGACCATGCTAAGATTTGGTAATTCGTTGAACTTTATACCACTCAGAAAGCAAAAGGTTCATTCCTTTAAGAAATTTAAAGTCTTTAGGGAAATGCTAACAAAGTACAATCTAAAATAATTTACAAAACCCAAAGAAAAGAAATTAGACAATAGAAAATATGTAGAAAGTTAATTGGAATGGTCTTAAGAATTGAATTGCCATAAAAAAGAAAAGTATTTTTATTGAGCTTTATGCTAAGCAATTCATATACTTTGCATACAAGCAATATGGTAACATATGCAATGCTTTTAGCACAGAGAATGTACATAGCAAATGCTTAGTAGGAGCTGACTCTTATCATCTACTTCAATTTCAGAAGCATTTCTGTTTTGCAGATAAAGAAAATTGGACTTGAATATTTGGGCAGCCAGGCAAACTTCACAAAAAGACAATGTGACAAAATCAGGATTTCAAATGAATCTGTCAGATGTTAATTCCCATCCCTTATTCTTGCTATGCTACATGACTTGCTATTGAAACTAGGAGGGCTTTTCTTTAAGAGAATGCCTCATTGTTTATTCACTACCCATCTGAGTAGAGACAAACACAATTTCATTACAGGTAAAGGACACTTGAGTTCTGCTTCAAGTTATACTTAAGCTCATTGTAATAATTTTAGTGTGCATGAGATTCATTCACTCATTTAACAAATATTTAATAGGCATCCCACTCTGTGTCAAGAACTATTCTAGCCACTAAGGGTACTATGGAGAAGAAAGTAGACATTTATCCAAAACACAAATATATGAAGTGAACTGAAATATCTATTTCCGCTCAAAACCTCTGACTCAGAATAACAGCTCTATTCCCGGTCAAATAATTGTACTCGTTTTTCTTGAGCATAAACTCTGTATAAGACTTCATAGGTATTGTGATACAATGATAAAATCTTTGGCTTCATTTATTAAAGTATATAAGTAATCATAACAGAAAATTATAAAATATACGATATAAAAACATAATTACCCATAACTGCAGCATCTAAGACAAAAAGACCTTCAATATGCTTGAATGTTCTCCAAAGTAATTAAACGCTCCCACACACATATTTAAAATTTATCAGTAACTCTACATATGTATTGTTTTATGATTTATTTTTAGGCATAATTTAATATGCACAAAGCATAAGACCAAAGACATTTGCAGTACCCCAAAAGGCTTCCTATTGACCCTTCCAGTCAAAAACCTTTCCAGAGAAAAACCACTAAACTAATATCTATCACCATATATAAATGTTGCTTGTTCTTGAACTTCATAAAATTGAATTATATAGGATGTACTCGATCTTGACTGACTCCTTCTATATAACATTTTGTGACATCTTACTTTTAATCTAGCATTACATAATAAATGGTTTCTTCATCAAATTTCATTCAATAGAGATTCATGTGTTACCAATCAGGTGACAGGCACCGGCTTAGAGACTGTGCAGGGATATTCACTATCCCCATTATGATGAAATAATATGGTGAGACTTCAGCAAATAAAATAAAAAGAACATTTTAAAAAGCTGATATCATGTCATTACAAAGACAAACTAAATCATTGTTTTAAAGGGTTTGATTCAACAAAGTCATTTTAATGTTGGTGGTGGTTGTAATCATTATTATTTCATTATATTGAGAGAGAAAGGAAATTGTGGTGTAACTATGAAAATGCTTAAACAAAGTGTGAGTAAAATAAACAAGTCAAAGCTATGTCAAGTCTATGTGTTAAAACTTCATTCATAGGTAAAAAGCCCTGGTATGTTTAATTTCATCACTCCAGACATTCCATTCAATTGTCCATTTCTATAAGAATTTCTTTTGTTTTTAAAATCATGTATTGTTTATATGGTAACATGTATAAGATTTTATCAGATTCATTAGTTTTTTTTTTTCTTCTTCTTCTTTTGAAAACATGTGGCTGGGCAGAAATGATTGCAACAGCTATATTGTGGAATTTGGTTATGACTTCAGTTTGTTCTGAAACCTTTTGTAATAAATCAGCTATCAAACTTGAAAGGAGAACCACAGATAATATAAAAGTGTGATTTTTTTGTTTTCTGTTTTTCTAGTAAAGCCCCAGGAATACAAGTGGGAAGAAGCTTAAAAGTTATTATGACAAACCTGCCCCTTTCATTTAGCTCAGTAACTGCACTTGGACAGATAACCTCTTCTACCTGAAAAGTGCTAGGTAGTTTGGACATTCTCATTTTCACCAAGGAACTGTTATGGTTTTGATCCCAAAGTTAATCAGTAGCCAAAAAAGTATGTTTGAACAGTTTTTCTGGCCTTATTTATTTTTGCTTTCCGCCTCTAAAATGAACGTATTCTAGTTATGAAAATAACCCTTCACTGAAATCAATGGTGATCAACCCCATTTAATCATTTCCCAGGAGACATTTGCCACCTCTTTTTGTTTGTGCTGCTCCCAACTCAGAAATCAAAATGCCCAGTGTTCTCTTCCTCCTACTTCTTTGGTAACTAACATGTGGTCACATGACCTGGCTTCTCTGTGGCACATCAGCGTTTTTTGCTCAGGACTTGGAATCTTCAGTGAGTAATGAGAAAGGTGTAGACACTTCACAGTTTATTTTGAAGTGGAGGCAGCAGCATCCCTTTCTTGGGAGGAAAGGCAGAACGAGAAGTAGGGATGGGATCTGTATTTCCTCTGGCCAGCCTCCTCTGGTTCACTCACCTCCCTGTGCATTTGCTGATATCCTTCTATTGAACTTCTTTCTTTTTGAGTTAATTGATTGTTTCTCATTGTTCACAAACAAAAACTTAATACAAATATTTCAACTTTAAAAGAAGAGGCAAAATAGCAGTATATGCTGCCAAATCTTTCTACTCAGGAGGATATACATTTTCAATGTGTTGCTAGAACAAAAATGATTAAGACAGTTCTTGTCCTTGACTTCTAGAATTTTTTTTTTACCAAATTTGTATTATACACACGCGCACGCGCGCGCGCGCACACACACACACACACACACACACACAGAGACACATATACTGGCCGAGTTGAGTTTAATTTAACCATCATTTGTTGATGTTAACACAGTATTTGCCAAATTTCAAATGCACATGGTACAATGTGAAATGACATATATAAGTGCATGACAATGATTGCTCTTCATTTAAAAGATGAAAGAATAATATTTTAAAAAAAAACACATGATAGAAATTTATTCTCAGTTATGCAGTTCAAGATGAAAGAATATAATCATCTTGTAAAAATCCAAGTATATTACTACTTGATTGTAGACACTAGCTACCTAAATGTTGATATTATAATAAAAACATGATTAGCACCAGTGATGGAGTTGTAAACATAGAAGTTTTCTGTACATTTTTCTTCCACAATAAAAACAAGTAGTGATTCTAAACCAATGCTGTGCTAAACATCAATACCTATTTAAATCCAGTCAGTGTGTATATCTATATATGTATGCAAAACCCATGCCTTTTGATCAAATAAAAAACATAATTGAATATTTGAATGAAGATGAGTCGATGTGGACAAATGCAGTTCCTCTAGGAGCTAACTATAACCCAATTTAACATTTTTAAAACCCCACTTTGTTATGATAAGCCCTAGGTGTGCATGGGAAGAAATCCCCACAGCATCTGTCAAGTGGGTGCTTCTGCCCAGAATTGAAATAGTGAATGAGTGATACAAATATACAGAGACTGTGCCAAATCCACAGTAAAGGTTAGAAGCATGTGTCATGACATGACACAAAACATAGATGATTCCTTGGGGCCCAGCTCTGCCCACTTTGATACGATACATCACACACATCTGTCTGGTGTTGCAATTATGATCTTGAGTAGGTTATCCTGTAACCCCTCTGACCTCAGTTTTTTCATCAGTTACATGGAAATACATTACTATTTCTAATTTATATGCTGTTCATGAGGATTAAATGAGGTTTCTGACATAGAGTGTTTAAACCCAGTGTTTATCATATGGACAATGCTTCAGAACTGCTGGATGTTATTAGTATTAGTGTCACTCATTTCTTTGTTGTTATCCATTCTTTTGTCAGTTACTAATCTTATGTTTTCTTACCCTGTAATTTATTATTACAAGAAAATAGTCAGATTTTAGAGAAGATGAAAGATAGTGAATATCTAAAAGAGAGAGAGTCCACAATTTTATTCAAATAAATGGTGTTACACCTAATTGCAGGAGTTCAAATTTATCATAGCCCAATGGTCATCACTAAATGTGCCAATATACACAAGGGAGATCCATGAAATAAACTAGAGTTTTCAATAGTTAACACAATCCAGATTGATGTATGTGTTAACAATGATTGCTTCTACCAGATGACATCAGTTCTAAGTGAAAACTAAATGAACAGTAGCAATTGAGAATCAACATTTTGGTTCAAATATGATCATATTCTGCAAAAATTTTCTCTTGGGTAACATAGCCTCCAGGAAGGAGTTAAAAATGCAATATTTTATAAGAAGAAGAATTGCTGACAAGCTAATGGGTATTAACATAGAATAAGGTCAAACTTCAATTGTTTTTTTTAAGTAAAATTATATGCAAAAAGAAAATTGGAGTTTTGGACACGTCGGAAAGAGGTGCATTGGTTCTGTTGGACATCAGCATTGTGTATCCAACCCCTTCTAAATTCCAGTGATCAAGTGGAGTTTGCTATCTCCTTAAACGTTTCTGGAAGGACTTCAAAATAAATAGAACATGATGACCCCAGCAAGGGCGTAAAAGGCACTTGGTAGATAATTAACCATAAAAGGCAAAAATCACCTTGGTAAAAAGATGTTAGAAGCATCATCACTTTTTGTTGGATGACTATTTTTCTTTCAGTTCACCCCAAATGCTCCTTTTATCTATAAAGCTGAAAATATTTTTGATTGGAGCCAAAGCTCCAAATATCAAACCTATGTATGAGATGTTACAAATCCTTCATTCTTATAGAATAGCTGAACATACATATACACACACATCAAGGGATATTTTCAGTGATAAAGTGGACTAAGAAATAAGTGACAGATATTTAAAAATGTTGTCTTTAAGCCTAAAATTATTTTTCTCACTGTTATAAATGAAGACACTGATGGTAAGAGAGGTTAAATAAACAACTCTCCCAAGATCTGACTGCTACTAAATGTCAGTGAGAGGATTTGAACTGATTTGGGCCTGATTTAAGAAGTGTGACTCATTATTCTATATACCCATCAATATGTACAGATGTGTATCTGCTTGAATATTCTCTAAAAAATATTACAACATTAAGTCAGTTGATAGAATCTCAAGAAATAATATCTACTTAATTATAATTTTAAAATTTCTCTTTTTATGTTAAGCTACCTATAGATAGTTTCTTAATATGTTCCCCTATGCATTAAGGATCCAGGCTTATTTTAAATTCAGAGCTTCTTAATCTATTCTATAACCTGGGAGAAATGAATTGCTAGTGAATTTTAAATTAGTTCTTCAATACTAGTTAAATGAATCCCTCATTTTTTAAAGAGAGACTAATAATCAGAATCGTAGATGATCTGTATTCTGTTATTAATGTGAGGGACCTAATCATACACTACAGAAAAAAGTGTATCAATGAGTCTCCTTGGGAAATCAGAAAGAAATTGAGCTTGTCCATTGCTGTCAGCCTGACCTTCAAGATATGACAAGACACCAAAGGGGGGAAAATTACTTAAGATTTTCAGAAACTCAGAGACATAAGGAGAATATTTTGAAATAGAAAAAAAAAAATTCCCCTCCTTTCCCAATTCACAAGTAGGATTGTATAATGCTTAAATTCTGTGTTATTTCATGTGCAGACAGTGATGGTTGAAAACCATATACCTACTCAAAAATCGCAGACCAAACATATTTATGCATATATATGTGTATATATATATATGTAGTCTCATCTCTAAATCCATCCTTCTCCACTTGTAACTAAACCAGCAAACTAGAATCCCAAAAAAAAAAAAAAAAAAAAGACAGAATGGACATGTTCCATTGCTTCTTGTTAAAATGAATGCATATGTGTATATAGCAGGATATAGGGTGTTGAATTTTGTTTCTTTAGTCTAGACATTATATTCTTCTTAAAACTCAATGGTGAGGTAGTTTCTTGCCCAGGAGTGCCTGGGGTAAGATATGAGAGCAAACAAACAGGTACAGTTCCTCCTGTACTGTGCTCACCACTGTTCATTTAATTCTGATAATAACCCAAAGAGGTACCTACTATCATTGCTTCCATTTTACAAATGAGGAGACTGAGACAAAGAGCACTTTACTGACATAAACACAGTGACACAGCTGTAAATAATGGAGCCAGGATTTTAACCCAGGGGATCTGGCTTCAAAGTCTACCTCCCTTCCCTATACTACGCTACTATGCTATATAGCATTCCTCAGAAGATATTCTTTTCTCTGCTTCATCATGATGCTACAAGAGTTGAAAGGCAACCACAAAAAATTGCTCACTGAAATGTCATTAAGAAGAACTTAATTTTATACAGATCAATTTGAATTGAATCCTATTTCACCATTGGCTAGCTCTGTGGTAGTTATCACTTTAATCTTCAGAGTTCTTATTGTAAAATATTAACATTAATATCAACCATAGGCTTGTACTGAATATTACACATAAAAAGTATGAACCACCTATAAAAGGACCTGAAACATACAGCTTACTTTAAAACTATAATTGTTTTCCATGAATATTGGTTTTGCCAACTCTTATAGTGGATAAAACAACCTATTTACATTATTCCAAGAGAATAGTACATATCATGAATCACGGATCACATTAGTTGTGAGAAACAAAGCAGTCATCTTCCTTTAGTTCATTCTGTAGCTTACAAGAAGAAACTGGTATGGACAGGAAGGAGATAAGACAATGTTCCATCTGCCTTACCTACCATGAGCTCTAAAATACAGCCACCATCAAAGAGCAGCGTGTACAGGTTAGACTGTGAAGCATTTGGAAAACATATCTTTGAGTTTTATTCTAAGAGGAAGAAATGTAGAACTCATTCTTTGTACTGGCAAAAGGCTATATGAATGTGGAAAAAATATTTTAAGAACACATGAAACACATGAACATTTTCAGAACATTTTTGCAGATATTCCAATCTCTTTTCAAGTGTTAGCTCATGCATTATAGGACAGAAAGAATGGGTCACTTGAGTGTTCACTTGTGTGGAAGTGTGCAAATGTCATTGCAAGTACAGACTCTCCAAGCTTTTATTACGCTCTTCCCTTGGCACAGATAAATACCCTAATGTGCCTTATTCATTGCGTGTGAACTTTTGAGGCACTACGGGGCAATGGGACAAGCATGGAGCTTAACTCATGCTCATACCCACTAGTTAATCATGTGACTTTGTTCAATCTCTCTAAACCTGAACTTTTATCTTTGCCATAGGCAAAGGCATAATAAGGCACCATTTTAAGGAGCGCAGAGCTGGACATCAGCATGCAGGGACGTCTAGTAGTGGATCCCTAGCAGTCAAGAAAACAGAATTATTTAGATATTACTGAGCAGCTATGATGCGCAAAGCACTATGCTGTGCAGAGGAAATAGGATAATTAGATAGGCCCCTGTCAAAAAGTTACAATTAAAATCAATGGAAGAGTTTGAATAGGGTTTGGAAGGACTAAGTAAGATTATAAAAGAAATCAGATGAGTTATCTTATTAAAAATCAGTACAGGGTTAAGAGTTTCACAAGCATTTTGAGGTCTTTGGCAATGCCTGAAGATGGATCCAGCCTCCTAGACACATACGATGAGTTCTGAGAAGGAAAATTCAGGAGGGAGGTGAAAGAACTCGGATCATTGGTGGGCTTCATAAAAGAGTTTAGACTGGAAACATATATGCCTTAATGCTAAACAATGCATGCTCTCTGCCTATTCTGCACACATAGTTTTACCTGCCTACCCCTTTTCAACTTTCCCAGGCAGATCCAAGTTTGTCAGGTGACAAAAAAAAAAAAAAAAAAAAGAAAAAACAAAACAAAAAACATAACACATTTCTTGATATGACCAGGCTCTTTTTTCTTCCAAAAGCCATTAACTAAACTATAATGCAAATAAATTGCTTCTGGGCACCTAGAGTTTTCCTAAGATTCCTCTGTCTTCTGAGAAAATACTAAGAACTGATTCATCCTAATAAGGTGTGAATCAAGTGTTAAAATGTAACTGAATTATACAATTAATTTTACTTTTCCCTGTTTTTTCCATTTCTTCCATGGAGTTATATAAGCTTATAACAGGATTCCTACTGTTACTTAAAATGTTTTTCTTGGAATTACTATCCCGTCCTATACTCATAAATTATTTCAGATTTCTTATACTTTTCCTTCTTCTTTTTTTCTTTATTCTATACAGTGGACATGATCCTAAGGTTGATTTTCACTTGTGGTTGGTCTTTTTTATTACTTGAGCAAGATATGCCAATATGAAAATAAGATATAGACTTACTTTCTCAAGGTACTATCTAGGTGTAGAAATAGAGAGATAGGCATAGATATATAGATATGTGCACACAAAGAAACATTGATAGTGATATGGTTTGGAACTGTCCCAACCCAAATCTCATACTGAAATGTAACCCCAGCGTTGGAGATGGGGACTGGTGGGAGGTGACTCATCATGAGGGCAGATTTCTCATGAATGGTTTAGCACCATCCCCCTCGGTACTGTTATCACAATAGTGAGTTCTCATGAGATTTGGTCATTTAAAAGTGTGTAACACCTCACTCTTGCTTCCTTGCTTCTCCTTGTGATGTGCCTGCTCCTGCTTCACCTTTCCCATGATTATAATTTTATGGAGACCTCCTCAGAAACCAAGCAGATGCCAGCATCATGCTTCCTGTACAGGCTGCAGTACCGTGAGCCAAGGAAACCTCTTTTCTTTATAAATTACCCAGTCTCAGGTATTTCTTTATAGTAATGAGAGAATGTACTAATACAAATAGATAAAAATACATCATGTGTATTTAGATAACAGATATTCAGACAGGTAGAACAATTGGGCTAAGATCTTATCTCTGTGTCATGGCTCCGGGCATTTTAAGTATTCATTGCAACTCAGCCCCACATTTGTTAATAGGAGTACCCATCTGATAGAATTATCAGGAGGATTACACAAAGTAATACATGCAAGTTTCCTGGGCGATGGACAGGCACTTCACTGGTATTTGAGAAACACTTATCAATCCTTCTTGATCGGTTCTTGAAACCAACATTATAACTGAGTATTTGTATAAGGAATATATTTTAAAACACAAGTATTTAGAAATGCCTTCTATCCCAGAAGTTTACGTTTCTTTATTTCATTAATTATCTGGAATCATTACTTGCCTTTGGCTTAGCCTTTGTTAGTTGTCCTAGCATCTTTAGATCCCAGATTCCAGGTCCTATTACACAGTTCTCAAATTCTGGGATCCTTCTAAACAATTTCAGATTCACTTACAGACACTGGTAAAGATCCAGTACCTGCATGACCTAGACAGAGAACATGCAAACAGATGTTAAATGACAGAGAAATGTTGTATCTATATACTGACATATTTATATATATATGTTAACATTTCAGTCCTCAGGTGTAGTACATCCTACTGACTAACAATGCTAATAGAATCATCAGCAAACATTCACATTTTTAGTAAACAAAACATATATTCATATATACAGCTTCATGTGATTTACCTAAAAACCCTGGAGAAAAGCTGGTATCGGCATAGTTTTATATATGAAAAAACCGAGGATACAAAACCAGATCACAAAGCCATTTAATGACACACTCAAAACTCAGATCCAAGCCTTTAGACTCCAAATTCCTTGGAAAATCTCTAAACTCCATCAGGTTAACTTTCATAAACTTGTAACTATCAAGCTTCCTTTAGAAAATAACAAGCTTCAGTTCCTTCCTTTCTTCCTTTCTTTTTTTTTTCCCCCAAACTGGTAAGAAATATTGAGGCCCAAAGAACAAAAGTTATTTATTATATTATATAAAACTAATTAAACATAGAATATTTTTTCTTGGTAATATTTACATTTTATATAAGGAGTTGGCCTCAAGCTCTTTATAAGAAATGTTTACATAATTAGCCTAGACATGTAATAGGCTGTGTTGTCTAGGTTTTTGTATGTACACTAGGTCAATGCATGACAAAATTGCTTTAGGATGCATTTATCAGAAAGTATCCCACCGTTAAAAGACCATGACTATGTATTAGGTAGGTAGGTAGGTAGGTAGATAGATAGATAGATAGATAGATAGATAGATAGATGATAGATAGACAGACATAGATATCTCTCTATATAAATATGTAGATACCTATATATGTGTGTATATATATATATAGAGAGAGAGATCTATATCTCTCTTTATCTATAGATATCTAACAACAGATAGGTGATAGGTAGCTAGAGATAGATAGATAGATAGATAGATGATAGACAGACAGACATAGATATCTCTCTATATAAATATGTAGATACCTATATCTACCTATATCTACATATAAATATGTAGATACCTATATCTACCTATATCTACATATAAATATGTAGATACCTATATATGTGTGTATGTATGTATAGAGAGATCTATATCTCTCTTTATCTATAGATAGCTAACAACAGATAGGTGATAGGTAGATAGAGATAGATAGATAGATGTGACATACAGATAGATATCTAGAGATAGATAGATCGCTATCACCTTTTCATTATCCATTTATCTATACATGGACTTTGGGGTTATTTCATATATTGACATTTGTGAATAATGCTACAATAAACTCCAGACTATAAATAATATCTCTTTGAGATCTTGTTTTCAAATCTGTTGAACACTGTATGATTCCAATTATCTGAGGCATCTAAAGTACTCAAACTCTTAGTAGCAGAAGGTAGGATGGTGATTGCCAGGAGCTGCAGGGAGTGGGAAATAAGGAGTTCTCTGGCTATAGAGTTTCAGTTATGCAAGATGAAAAATTTCTGGAGTTAT
Organism: Mandrillus leucophaeus; assembly: GCF_000951045.1. Classification (NCBI taxonomy): domain Eukaryota; kingdom Metazoa; phylum Chordata; class Mammalia; order Primates; family Cercopithecidae; genus Mandrillus; species Mandrillus leucophaeus. The sequence goes on from NW_012103354.1 coordinate 2,777,452, forward strand.
GTTATATACAATGCACATAGTTAACAATACTGTACTCTACACTTACATGTTTATTAAGTAGGTATTTTTTTTGAAGAAACTCTATCAGTTCACTTAACTATTGTAAAAGCTTTTCCTTAGGCTAAAGCTGTGTTTTGTTTGAGTAATATAATTTAGAGGAGATACAGGAGGTTGTTTATGTATCATGTAATTTATGTATTTTCAAAGATTAAATTGTATCTTTAATCATTAAATATGAAAGAACATTTCTACCTCCTTCAGCATCTGTACAATTGTACACCCAGCTTTGTCTTTCCCATCTTTTATTGTAGAGGTCACAGATCATGTGTCTTTTTACGACCTAAGGGCCACAGGCCTCCTATCCAATGGGAATTGTCAGTTCAATCATTCTGGAATAATTTTAGGCAGACTCTGAACAAGTTGAATAATCATTTTTCTGTTCTCTTCTTCAGCTGGTCTTTCTAGGCATATGTTCAATAAGTTTTCAATTATTGCCAGAAATCCTAAGGAAGTGAAACTTACTTGTTATCTTAATGGTGGTTGAAGGAGTTTTAATGTCATCTGCTGGAACAACAGCTGAATTTGGAAAGTTATATAACAGTCCCAGCATAACATTTATTGGGTAACAAAGTCAGATGTAGGCTGGATATGATAAAAATAAGTGAACTCATGTTGTATCCTCATGTTCAATTTAATCTTTGGTTTGGATCTAGCCGAATCACTTTTATTTTCTTTTGAGTTGTCATTGCTTGCAAATTCTTTACCTGTATTTATATTTTTTATTATGAGATATATGACAAATTTACTCTAAAATTATTTAATCAGTATTATAAGTAGTGAGTATCCATGTATTATAAATATTTACAAGCATACACACAGAAGTTACAAATGTAAGTCAAAAGTATTCTACATACAGTAACCTAAAAGTCAGAAGGTCTCTAATACTAGCTTTCTATCTTTATAAATTCATGTCACTAGGTTTTGATATACTATTTTTAAATTCATGGTGCTTGTGTAAACTACTTTGAAGGTGAGTACAACATCTAAATTTGTCTAATTTAGATTTCTAATAGTATAATAATACTATTATTCCAATAATAAATTATGATTTATTTTCCACATTATAATCCCTGCAGCACCCTTGAAAGAAAGATAGCATTACAGTATTCCAGATCAAAAACGTAACACGGCTTCTCAAGAAAACATCAGCTGATAAATGACATATTGAGAAAACACAGTCAGGGCCGTCTGTCTTCAATACCTAATTTACAGAGTCAGGGCTGTCTGTCTTCAATACCTAATTGTCTCTATTACACCAAATATCCACTCACGACATGAACCAAGGTTCAGAAAATTCCCTGCTTTTGTTCCTAACCTATCCTATCATAGAATAAAAATATTTCACAGATATTAGGAGAACATGACACACCTATTTCAATATAAAACTCAAAGTTAAAAATGGGAATCCACAAGTGAGAAGTTCTTAGGCAAGATCCTCTCAGAAATTTCCCCTAACATTCTTGGAGGCAAACTTCTATTCCTAGTTAAATCCTGACCATCAGCATGAGGGTTATTTTCAGTTTTTCTCATTTTAAAAATCCCTTTCCAGCTAGAAATCCAGGCTTGAAAGGCCCCTACTAATGATCCGAGTCAGATGACGCAGCAGAGAGCAAATATTATTCTATTCCCCAGCACTTCTGTTACCTTTCACTCCCTCGCTTTTCTTGCTGCAGTGAAAAATGATTCATATAAAGGAAACCAAAATAGTAAAAACAGAAAGAAACTCTGAGAAAGACTGCTTAACAATTTCCAGTCGCGGCTGGTGCTTGGAGAAATTGAAAAGAGGCCCAGGATGCTTACTTTTCAGCCATGCCTAGGATATGTTTTAGTTTCAGTATCAAGAGAATCATTTCCATGAAGGAGAGCTAAAGGAGACTGCAAAATCACACGTCTTTTCCTTGATCAGGAGCAGGAGCATTGCGCAGGGATCAGGCAGTCCCTGAAGAAGCACCTGAAAGAAACTGATTAGAAGAAACATGAAATACATGGGCTTCCTTCTCACCTGCCTCTTTGCTGCCTCCACCCTCAGCTCCAGGGTCAGCCCAAAAAGGCGTCTGAGTTTTATGAGAGATGTATTCAGTAACAAAAGAACAAGATTGAGCCTTGATAATTCAGGAAAATGTAACTTTGAGAAGGTTAAATTTACCATTTTTGGAAGCAGGCATTCCTTCCAGAATACACATGAAAGGCCTGGGGACTTCTCTGTTTGTGTGATACTAACAGAGAAAGAACTTTGCTTTTACTAAGTCAGACTCTCATTATTATCTTTTTCTTTCCATTCTTTTTCATGATCTCAGGGTGAGGTTGGAAAAAGGCAGAAAAAGAAAACACAAAGTATTTTTTACTTAGCATCATGGGGATTCCTTTTGTGTGTTTGAATCATTATTGTACTGAAAAAAAAATGCCAACTCCACTGCTTAGAGTAATAAAAAGCTGTCTATGCCTTTCCAAGTCACACCACCACCTCCTTATCCACCCGAAGCCTTTGGTGAAACCATAGTGTATATCGATTTGTTAAATTCAGTTCTGGCCAGAGCTGTATCAAATACAAAATGGTCTTCCTTTAAAAACAGTTCCCCCCAAAGACCAAGCTCTCAGATTCACTGGGTTATGCATGGTTTAGAACAAATACATTCTCTCTGATAGCACTTAAAAGTGCATTGCTAAAGAACCCTGCAGTAAAAGGTTAATGTGTGCAAAAGAACAGAGTGAATTAGGAACATTTACCACAATCACTTACTGTAACCTGTACAGTTCCAAACTCTTGCCAAAATCCTATAACCATGTTGTTCTTACTATTGGGGAAGTTGTATTCTTCCACTGGGTTCCAAGTTGAAAAATGCTGGAGGGCCAAGTTAGATGTGGAGCTATTCCTCTTTGATACATCAGTAAAGGGACATGATTTATAGAGAATTTAATGAGAAGTATTCACAAGAAAGATCTTGGGAAAAGAATTTTTTAACTGTTACCTATGAGAAGTGTAAGCATGAGATGGTAACGATGAAAAAAAATTGAAAATTATATTAAATATCTGAGGAGTCTGGCTAAACACACTGTGGTACAATCACATAATAGAATGCTACCTAGCACTAAAAAGAAAGAAACTGCAGGTAATGCGACAACCTGGATGGATTTCAAGGGCATCACACTGAGTAAAAAATGTCATTCTTTGAAAGTTAAGTGCTAGATGATTCCATTTATATAACATTTTCTAAACAACAAAACTACACCAATGGGAGGACAGATCGATGGTTGCCTGTGGTTAGTGCAGATGAAGAGGGTGTGGCTATAAAAGTAGGTCCTTTGAGTGGCAGAACATTTCTGTTTCTCACTTGTATAAATCTAAGCAGGTGAGAAAATCTCACATAACTATACACAAAATTACAAAAATTCACACACACACAAAGAAACAGTGCATGCAAAACCCGATGAAATCCAAGTAAACTTGAGTTAATTGTATCGTGCCAATATCAATTTCCTTGTTTTGAAGATGTAAAATAGTTATTTAAATGTTTCCATTAGGGAAAGTTGAATGAAGGTCAAAGGGGAACTTTTTGTACTATCTTTTCAATTTCCAGTGACTCTATAATTATTTGCAAATGTAATTTAAAAATATCTTGGGATACATTTCTGAGAACCTGTACTTACCAATGAATCCATTCCTTAAAAGCATTTTTTTTTCTTGCTAACCATCTATTTCTATGTGAAGATTTTAGATACACAGAGATAAGGCATGATGAGAACATAATGTAATCACAAGATACTAAGTGGGACCAATGGACAGACAAACCCAAAGTTAAACTATACAGTGAAGTACAACCCAGGGTACAAAGTTCTTTGTGAGCACAGTGGAAATTGTGACATTCTTTTTCTGGGAGATTTAAAAAATTTCATAGAAATGTGATGTTTTGTTTGACCTTCAAGACTGAATTGTCAAGTGAACAGTGGTTGTGACTTTCCTTTGAACATGACTCAAACATTGTATCTTATTGTGGAGATTGTCCCATTTAGGAAAGTGATCAGTAGTTTTTTTAGAGACTCAACCACTTGCTGAAAAGCTGCTGTCCCTGGAGAAATAGCCCATAATTCCAAAGCAATTGAAATGATGGAAATGAAACACGTTTTATTGAAAGATTTTTTTTCTTTTTCTATAATGCCCTTTTGACAGTTTTCCTAGTTTGCCATCCGGCTAAATACAGCACAATAAGCTTCTTTCATCTAAAACAGCAAAGGGATGAACAGATGCTGGTACCAGTATCAGGTTTATGTGTATCTTATGATCCTATGACTTTATCCCAGGTTCTCATTAAGAAGATCACAGATATCAAGTAAATATATGGGAGAGGATGACAAAAATGCCTCGCTTAATCTATTCCATGCATACCTGAAGTTTGAGATTATATCGCAATGGAACAATGTCACACTCAAAGACTGGACAAGAGCTCGGTAAACGTCTCCTCCATTTTTTTCTGTCTGATGATAAAGAGTATCTGTAGACAGAAGACTACGTAACTTTAACTTAAAAGGAAATAAAGAGGACAATGGAAAGGAGGAGTTTTTTTTTTTTTTGAAACAGGATCTCAATCTGTCATCCAGGCTGGAGTTCAGTGGCACAGTCATAGCTCACCGCAGCCTCAACCTCCCAGGCTTACACTATCCTGTATCAGCCTCCCCAGTTGCTGGGATTACAGGCATGTGCCACCACGCCAACCTAATTGTTTTAATTTTTGTAGAGATTGGGTCCCACCATCTTGCCTAGGCTGGTCTCAAACTCCTAGACTCAAGGGATCCTTCCACCTCAGCCTCCCAAAGCGCTGGGATAACAGGCAGGAGCCACTGCGCCTGTCCCGTGTGATTCTTTAAAGACTCAGCGCTGCCTGGAGATTTGGCTCTAGTTAGACCAGTGCTTATTCCCCACTCTTCTCAGGCATGGATAAAACAAG
>NW_012103354.1:2783559-2788448 GCF_000951045.1 Mandrillus leucophaeus
CGCCCGGCCCCCTTTCTTCTTCAATGTCTCAGATTTTGTCTTCTCCTAACATTCAGGTTTAATCTCTTTCTTCACCTATTATTCCAAATAAACGTAGACATTTCACATGCATGAATGTGTATGGTCTCTCGGATCTACTCATTTACCTTCCCACATGCAGACCCATTCCTCTGAAAAAAAAGCAAGCCCTATTCAAATACTCTTTTGCCTACCACTAAACTCCTACTTTTTTGTCTGCACAATTTATATTCATCTTTCAGGTCTCACCTCCAAACACAGCTCAGAAGCTCTTCTTAATGCTCTCCAGTTCTTTGTGCATCTCTGTCCTAAACTTATCTGTGAGTTTTCTGCACAGGTAGAAAAGTTGTCTTTGACTATTTTATTTCTAGTGCTTGGAACAATAACTGACCTACAGTAGGTTCCCCAAAGTTGTATTTTCAATCAAAGATCATCAGTTGGTTCAAGACGACAAACTCGTACTGATATCACGCGAACACTAACGTGTCATAGACAGCACATGATTCTGAGTAGTGACAACAGTGGGGAGGTAGCATCAGTGGGGAGGTAGCATCAGTGCCCACACACATACACACTTACAGGTATAATAACCAGGTGATATGGTTTGACTGTGTCCCCACCGAAATCTCATTTTGAATTCCCATGTGTTGTGGGAGGAAGCTGGTGGGAGGTAATTGAGTCATGGGGGCAGGTCTTTCCCATGCTGTTCTCGTGATTGTGAATAAATCTAATGAGATCTGATGGTCTTGAAATGGGAAAGTTCCCTGCACAAGCTCTCTTTTTTGTCTGCTGCCATGCAAGATGTGCCTTTTACCTTCTACCATGATTGTGAGGCTTCCCCAGCCATGTGGAACTCTAAGTCCAATAAACCTCTTTCTTTTGTAAATTTCCCAGTCTCAGATATGTCTTTACAAGCAGCATGAAAATGGACTAACACACAAGGGATTTTCATGATTAAGGGCTTGGGGATCACTAACAACTTCCTAAGGCCGTATGTAAACAAGTGGAAGTATTTTCCATTTACAAGCCAAGAATATATTAATCCATCTATCAATTTGTTTGTTCAACATCTATTCATATGTATTTTGTGATCATATTAAGTGGCCCAAGGACCAAATATAATAATAATGAAAAATTCCATGAACTCACGGTGCTCAAAACGAAGTGAAAAACACATTATAGTTCTGGGCCAAAAAGACACAGGAAAGAAGATGCTAAGAACTTAACCATGTATCACCTTCAAGAAACTATTTCCCAAATATGGTGTGTCGCACACACCCTTTATCTACGTCCAAAAAAAAAAAAAAATACAAAAAGTAATATCAGTATTGCAGAGAATGTCTTCTGTGCAGTTATATTAGTTACACGTTTTTGAAAACTAATTTTCTTTATTCCTCTAAGTATGAATTATCTGTTTTCTACATTCATTCAATATCTCACCCCAAGATATTCTATGAGGGAAAGGATGGGGGAGGATAATGTCAGAAAATACACATCTAGTCTGACATTGCTGATAATTAACTGGGTGACCTTGGGCAAGTTACCCTTTTTTCTTGGTCTTGGCTATTTAATTTATATAAATCTAGACAATCTAGATGAGGATGATTAAAGATGCCAGACGTAAACAAATGTAATCTTTATTGCCTAAAGAAAGTGTTTCACAAAGTTGGAAGACTTGCTGTTTTCCACTTGGAATAAAATATAGAACATCTATGGCCCTTGGTTGACATTTATATTTGTCTTTTCTTTTAAATTCTTAGGACAAAACGCTCTTTATTTTCTCTTTTCTGTTGTGAATGTTTTGGCATCAATGACTTCGGGATCGTTTGTCACTTGTCCGTGGAATTTCATGAATTTCCCAGTAATTCTTCAATTCTACTCCGTGGCAATTTGCTGGCCAGATGTTTCCTTCTGACCTTCCTATAATGGGGAATATGGCACAATAATCAAAGAAGAAATTTGTCCCCAGTCCAGGGAACTTTTGCATGTTACTTTATTTCAAACTTAAACTTCAAAAAGTTTGGGAGATGCTGGAAAATAGTAGCAAAAATCCTGACAGAACTCAGAAGACAATCAAGCTTTATATGTGGAAACATCTAATTCAAGATTCTCACGCCCTTTTGTCTAGAGAACACTGGCATGGTTAAGAGAGAGAAAGAAAGTAAGGGGGGTGGGGTAGAAGGGAGAGAATGTTAGCTACATCTGGCTTTGTTATTCACTATGTAAATTTGTATATTTATTGAGGCCTCAGTTTCCACATTATACCACAAGAATATTGATATAAACCAAAGATTATTAAGTCTATGTTTGTAAGCTTGAATTGTTATGCAAAATAAAATACTTGTTTGGAATATATATATATATACACACACACACACATAAATAATTGTATGTACATAATAATGTATAAAACAAATATGACAAATTTACAATTAAAACAGGGTGGTAGTACCAAAGCCAGAATTACTGAGCATCTTTCTCCAAATTTCAAGTCCATCCAAAAAACACCTGTGTGAGTATATGTACACATGTGCAGTCTTTTGCATACACACAATCAGGTTTTATGGTTTATCAAGATTTTTTTGTCCAAAGATTTTTAAATCAGTACTTAAAATGATTTCTATAAAAAGGCTTACAGAGATACAAAAGCGATCACTTAAAATTGTACTTTCAATAAATGTCACTAATGTCACTAGATATTTACAGATTGCTTTAAAAATAGACTAATTGATATTTCCATTAGCAAAGTATATCCTTATATTTTAGCCATCAATTAGAATTATAGTTATTTTCTTCTTAACTTATGCCAGTCTCATAAGTATTTCAAAAGTCACTGTTATTTTAATTTTCATTGACTTCACTACCATAAAGGTAGATAAACTCTCATATGTCTGTTGAACTGTTGGATTTGTTCTTTGTGAATTGCCTTCAACACATTTAACTCATTTTTCTATTTTACGTAAATTAAAAATGTGGTATATCTTAGGTATGGCAATTAGAATTTTTCAAATCTATGGTTTGTGTATTTTCTTTTTATGGTATTATAAGTCAAAAAGTTTTCTAATTTCTATCTTGTCAAATGGGGCTCAACTTTGAATTTTTGCATACAAAGAATGGTTATGTGAGAAGTTACTAAAACAGCCTACAATAGTCTGTATGACCTGATTCCATTTTATCTCTTAATATCCCTCCAGTTCTTGAAGCCAGATACTGATTATGCTCTTCTGTGTATAAACACACACCTTAGAACCTTTACCTCAGTTCCCGACTCTGCTTAGAGCTCTGTGTTCTAAGGCGTTTGCCTGAATTACTAGTCAGTTTCTTTAAATTTTGGCTCAAGTGCGATATTTTCTTTCTTTCTTGTTTTTAGAGACAGGGTCTCACTTTGTCAGCAAGACTGGAGTGAAGTGGTGTGATCATAGCCCATTGCTGCCTCAACCTCCTGGGCTCAAACAATCCTTCAGACTCAACCTCCAAGTAACTAGGATGACAAGAGCATGACACCATGCCCAGCTAATTTTTTTTTTTTTTTTTTTTTTTGGTGAAGATGAAGGTATCACTGTATCATCCAGGCTGGTCTGGAACTGCTGACCTGGAGTGATCCTCTTGCCTTAGTATCCCACTGGGATTACAGGTGTGAGTCAATGCACTTACCAAATGACACATTTTCAATGAGTCCTATTTTATGGTATTACAAAGAATCGTAATCTAGCCTACTCTTTACCCACCCTCTTCGGCCCCAGCATTCACAATCTCTCTTTCCCAGTTTCATTTTATTTATACTTTTTTCCACAGCCCTTGTTATTTCATGGCAAAATAGATTGTATAATTATTTATTTTGCTTGCTAGTTATTGTCTCCTATTTATTCAACATGGAGATCCGTGTTTCATTTAATTGTGTGCCTCAAGCACCCAGAATTACACCTGACTAACAGGATTCAATAACTATGCATTTAATGAATGAAAGATGTATTCACTTTCTAGTTTTCCACAAGAGAATTTTGATATCATTTTTTATTACCATTAATTTTACATCTAGGTTTTCTTCTAAATGAGTTTTATTTTTCTGCTTAGTATGAGAGAGCAGTCCCCTTTTATTTACTTTCAAACGGATTGTTCCAGCTTGATTGAATAAACAGAACATGTCTCATTCCACTGAATTAAAGTAACATCACTACTATACATTAAAGTATGATACACATTGGGATCCAGTTCTGGAAACATTCTGTTTTTTTTTTCACTGAATATTTTGTCAATCTCCATACCAATGTCATATCAACTTTATTATGTAGCTTGAGAATATAATCTCTCAATCTAGAACTGCATCCCTTTCACACTCCCAATTTTCTGCTCCCTTGCTTACATTTGTACTCAAACACACTTTTCCACTTGTAGTGTCACAGGGTTCTTGGGGTGTCACTTCACCAGCCAGAAACCTCTGTGGCCAGTGGCACCTTCTGCCTGAGTATTTCTCATACTCAGAGCTGAGCTCATTCTCCTCACTTGGCCTGGCAGGCTGCACTTGGCTCACTTTACCAGCATGGACACCACACCTGCTAAGGGTAAGCCAGGTGTAGAACAGCGCGGGCTGTGTGAGCAAGCAAGCATGGAGTCTGGCCACTGTGCATGGCCAGGGATGCTGACTGTGCAGCAGGGCAGGCAGATCCAGGCACTGACACAGGTGCAGGCTCTGTGCAAGGCTGCAGCTGGACCACATGTGCCACACATGGCTTCCACTGTGGGCAACCATGTCTGGAGAAGGGAACACAGTGACACCCAGAAGCCTGGAGATGCCAGGAACTGCAAAGCCCCAAAGAGGGTGTCACTACTCTGGCTCAGGGAGACCCTAGGTCTGGGCTTCCTGAAGGGTT